>NC_137080.1:49770691-49942476 GCF_951640355.1 Cnephaeus nilssonii
TAAAATTTACCAAACAATGTTTGGTCTTACATTATTTGGTCACTGTTTCAAGCACAAGCATTGTATTAATTCTGCCTTGGCTATTCAAAACTCATCACAGGGAAAACTCCATTTATACTGTCAAGGTCTTATCTACAAGATACTTATGCGATACTATATGTACAACTCAAAAAATAGAAATATTTATATTATCTTCTGCAATTTTCCCTCCATCAAAATGATAGATTTTCCTGCTTTGCTTTTCTTAGTTTGCTAAAATGTATAGTCTATCTAGGAAAAAAGTAGCCATTCTATATAGGATGTGATTAAGGAGAAAAATGTGTGTATAGCAGTTACACCAAAAGTTATTAGAAAGATCTGCAAAACCTGATTTGCAGTAAATTTCATGTTTACATTTAGTGACATTTATTGTATTGTTCATTTGGCTGCTTTTATTGAACTATTACAAGAATTATGGGGGAAAATGGCTCTTTAAAACATTTTTTGCAATCATGGGCATTGCTTTTTGGTTTGTTCTTTCCTGCCTTGTGTAGTTAGTTGAGATTGGTACAGAAACACCCAGTTTCATGGGTATTGCTTATTGCTAAAACACAACCATCCCATTAAAAATTGCTTTGGTGAAGTAGGAAAATAAAAACATAATAAATAACCAGCAGCAAAACCAAATCTAATCTCAACAATAGCCTGAAACAAAGTCAATTATAGTAATAGCTGCTACCTATAAAAAGCCCAATATGTAAAAGGCATATATTACTATCCTATCTAATAAAGAGGGAATATGCAAATTGACCATCCACTCTATCACAAATATGGTGGCGCCCAGTCCCCCTCAGCCCCGCCCGAGTCCCCTAGTCCTTTTAGCCCTCGCATTGGTGAGGGGCAAGCACGCCCCCACAGAGAGCAGACATCAGGGCCTGCAGCAGTGTCGAGCAGGCAGGTCCACAGAGAGCAGAGAACCACGGGGAGCGGGCTTAAGCCATCAGTAGGACATCCCCTGAGGGCTCCCAGATTGGAGAGGGTGCAGGTTGGACTGAGGGACACCCCCCCCCATGCAAGAATTTCACGCACCGGGCCTCTAGTCATTATATATAAATAATAAGATAGTGTATTAATACCCATCTTTTATATGAAACAATGGGGCCTAAAGAGGTTATTTTTTTAATGCCTAATATGGCAGCCAAGAATCAAACTCAAAAACCACAATGGAACTGATTCCTTTAACAACTAACTCAGTTCTCACTTTGAAGCCAAGAAGTTGTTTATTGTGTCCTCTCATTTCATGCTCTCGTTTGCACGCCTCCCACCTATGTGGCCCTCCACTCTAAACCCAATAAACCTCTTGATATATCCTTATGTTGGAATCTGTTGCTTCTTTTTGCATAACACTCAAAATCTCCCTTCTCACTCTGCACCCATGGCTCCCTTTTCCTCTCTCTTCCTCTTCCTCATTCTTCAGATTAAGCTTCTGGCTCACTTGTTAGGAACAGAATGAACACCTCCAAAGAATGATGAAGAACCTCTGTATTTGCATCAAGAACACCTCTGATATTATCTTCATAGCAGTTATCTCATAAACTCAGTATTCTCTCAGTTAGCTTGAACTATTAAATGAAATATATAATCTAGGTTAAAATTAAAGTATTAACAAAGAGCCTAATAAAAAAAAATTTTCTCCTTCTTTTCCCAATCCTACTTCCTGAAGTAATAATCAATAAGAGTTAGCATTTTTATACTTCTATTTTCTTTAATTCAAAGATAATCATGCATATTTAAAAGCTATTTTTAAAAAGGTGGGATGGTATTATACATTCATATATGTATATATGTAATCATTTTATCTTATTTGGTAATATTGTGTGGATTGCTATATATATGTATGTGTGTGTGTGTGTGTGTGGTGTGTGTGTGTGTGTGATTTGCATTTTATTTCACAGTTTGAGTATACCAATATTAATTTAATCACCCCACCATTGTTAGAAATGCAGGTTGTTTCTAGTTTATTGCTGCATTAAATGTCCTTGTGCATATGTCTTTACTTTCTGTTTCTTAGCATTTCTACTTATAGAAGTATGGTCAAATATGAGAAGTAGTAAGTAATGATATATGTACAAGTATATGTAATGTAGCAATAAGTCTGCAATGAAAAATAAGCTTCAGGGCTCCTACTACCAAAGTTTCCTTTCAAACCTGTACCTAATAAGTATTTAAAAATTTAATTTTCTCTTTAAGGGGTTGTCCCTCAAATTGTATAAACTCCAGGCTCTACCTAAATCCACCCCTAAAGTCCACCCAGGTGCTTTTTTTTACTTGCTGTCTAACATCATCTCTCTGTTGCACTGGATTCTGTACATCTCTTCTTTGCAGACGCTACTGTTACTCTACTGTTACCCTATGAATCATTTATTGAGTTAGTCAGTTCTAGTTCTCCACTTGAAGGTTTGGAATATCCAAAATAAATTACTGTTTATTGCAAGTCATCATCATTATCAACATGCTTGAGGTGATGATCAACCCTACCAACATTCAAGAAAACAATAAAAATTCAAAATGTTGTATTCATTTAGTAGCTCTTCATTTTTAGTTACTAAGACTATTAATTGCTTCCATTCCTTGAAAGTCATATTTATTTTTTTAAAATGTTTCAAACCATAATTTATTCATCACTATGCACTAGTTTAATGCATCAATGTCATTTTTGTTTTCTTAACTCTTATATATCCTACTATAATCCAACTGACATGACTAAAGGAGATTTTTCTGAATAGCTGTTTTCATGTATTTGTTTCCATATTTAAGAATTTGCAATACATGTACCTATCAAACCAAACACAAACTTCATAATCTAACTCAGTTATATTATCCTCTTCCATTTAATATCTCCACCCCACTTCAATGTCAAATTTTATCTCCATAGTCATATCTACTATTTTGAACTAGGTTTCCCCAGTCTCTGTACTATCATCATTTTGGCCTGGAGAATACCTAGCTATACTCTGCATTCTAGAATATTTAGCTGCTTCGTTGACCTCTCTTCACTAAATGCTGAACGCACTCTTCCCCTGCTCAATTTCAACAACTAAATGTATTTCCAGACATTGCCAAATGTTTCCTGAGTGGAAAATCCCCCCTGTTGATAATCATTGCTTTAACCATAAATTATTACCAGACATTTTATATTTTAAAAGAACCTACTAGTTTTCTTTTATTTTTATATTTATTTGTCTACTCCTTTTTTAAAATGTCATATTTTTGTATTTAAAATATTTATTCTGTCATGCTTCTGCATTTTTTACAAATTTTACATATATTTATCTAAGAAGAAATTTAAGAAGAAACTCTGCCTTGAAAATTTTATACATACTTGATTACTATCTAATCAACACTATAAAAATGAGGTATTCAGAGTGAAGGAGCAGTTTATCTATCTCATGTCTGTCTTTCAGTGAGTAGAATAATGTAGTATGTGAAATGTATTTCTGAAACATAATGAAAGAGCTGAAACATCATGTTAGTAATGATATTTAATGAATCTCAACTCATAGTCTTGGTAACATTATTTTAGTCCTTTAATTCTATAGTAATAACACTAATTTTCTCAGAAAGAATTATTACTTTTCTTACAACTGATTCATCTTTTTGGTTTTGTAAGGTAGTGTGAACTTATGGCTTAGCATAATTGAGGCCAATTATAAAAGGGAAGTAAAATGTTTCTGATAGTTATTATTAAGAGAGAACAATAGTCAAAGCTGTATTATGAGAATAGGAGGTTGATCAAACATACTCAGTCTATTTAAAATCTAATTATGTGTTGAATAGAAACTTTTAAAGTGTGTTTGGTTATTGAGTTCTGTTTCAATTTATTTTTATATTCTAAGTAAATAAGTTTTCTTAAACAAATGGAATATATGTATTCATGCAATATATAAATACATATGCATGTGTGTGTACATATAAATATGTACCATGCACACATCATTAATCATACTGGATCTAATTATTTAGAAAAAGATGTATTCCCTTTGTTCTCTCCTATCAGATATTAAATACATATGAAAATCAAATTTATGGACATTTACCAGATTGTGTTGAACTTCCCCATGCACGTACATGAATTTCTATGTGTTCAGCATATGACACACAGACTACCAATTTAAGCATTAGGAAAAATGCAACGAATTTTCCATTAAGTGTGCTCTCTCATTGAACACCCTCTGTTTTTCTGGCAGGACCCAGCAGGATCTGAAAAATAAGCAGCATATTGGGAACAATAATGAATATTTATGCTTTATGGAAGCCTTTAACATTCATTTTCCATCTGCACTTCTAGACCCCAAAACACTAAATTAGTAAAGGGATAGGAAGAATTGTGGTTTGGTGACAGGAGAACATCAGTGAAACTGTGAGCCAACTGATACCTAGTCTACATGGAAGCACAAGTAATGTAAACCGAAGCTTACTGGCTATCTGCATTTCTATTTAACACCTCTCCATTACATGATCTCAATAAAATAAACTTTGAGTCTATGTAATTGTAGAATAGATGAGGGAATATATCAATATTGCGTAAGAAGAAAAAATGTATTATTAATAATGTGAAAGGAGATGAGAAGGGCCAAAAAGGATATACTAGGAAAAAGAATGGTTTGGGGTGCGGGGGAGGGGTGGGGGGGGGGGACAAGATACCCCTCAGGCATAGTTTTAGCCATTAATACGTTAATCCATAGGTTTAAGAAAACCTTATAGTAATTTATAAGGACAAGCCTAAGACACATAATGCTCAGTGAATCTATTTTAACTAAATACTTCACTTCATTTTACTGTAAGGGTCTTGTTGATTAAAATATTTATGCCATTTTCCTGCTTTTAGTTTCTATGACCTATATTTGGTAGTCAATGCTTCTAAGTAATCCAACCATGGGCAAAGGAGTGCAAAACATCTGTATGAAAATTGGAAATTGTTTTTCTGACAATTTAGTATTTCAGAAAATCCAGAGGATGCATATCACCTACAAGAGTTGTTATTGCTTGATTTACTTCTTTGTATATTTGTTTATAGTTAAATGATAGATAGTAGAACCCTGTCTTTTCTGGCAAATGCTAAATTTGATGAACTAAAGTGAAATCAATAACAGTGTAAAAAAACATAGTTTCTAATTGATAAACATACACATTTTAACAAAATGTAATATTTCTAATCACCATTAACGTTTCCTCAGTTTCAGAAATAGCTCTAATTTAAGTTGCTTCCAGAATTAGAACACTAGGATAGAAATACTAGGTATGTTGGTGAATAACAAACAAGACAAGTCTTCAGCTTATTTTAAAATTCTAACTCCCAGAGATGGTGCCCATAATTCATTTCTCAATATGGAAATTGTAGTGAACAACTCAATTCCTAAACCATATATACAAAATCTCAAAGCAACCCGTTTCAAATATTAAATTTTAATTGTTTATGTATCTTTATTGTTGAAACTAGTACAGATGCATCCCATCTCCCCTCTTTTATTTCCAAATATTAACTTTTAGCTATTACGGACTGTTAGGACTTACAAAACGTGCTTGTTATAATCTCTGATCACTAAGAAAACAAAGAAAATCAAAGTTTTCCCCAACCTGTATTTGGTGTCCTCTTAAATGCAAAAGTGTGACTTGATCACATACAGAGCTTAATTAAAGAATGCTCGCTCCACAGAAAAGAGCTACCGTGAAGGAAATTGTAGCTGTGATGCTAGTATCCTTCTGCTCTGTTAAAAAAAAATAATAATGATTGAACAGCAAAGACTGTGACAGAAAAGTCCGAATGTTCTAGGGTCTCTCTCCGACACTTGTTTGAAGCTTTGCTCAAGCATTTTAAGGCCAAACCACCGCTGGATTCTCCCTGTTGGGAGGACACAGTGCTGAGAGAGCACATGCCCAGGACTGAGCTCAAGAGGTGCCGCATCAAATTGTTTACCCCTTGACCTCCTTTCCCTCCTCTGCTGGCTACACATATTCTGTTTCCTCTAGATTAAGAAAAAAAATCAATTTCACCAGTGAAAAAGGCTTTTAACTTAAAGCTAAATTCCCTGAAGTTGAAAAAATAAAAAAGACAAACTCTCCCAACTTTTTCATAGACTGCACTAAAGACCAAAATTCTTGTTATATGATGAGGAAACTTTCACCTATATCTCCGACTCTACGTTTCCCACTTTTTTAAATTAAATAGAAATATGTTGAAAAGAATGAAAACTCTAATATCTCCATAAATGGAAAGCCTATTACTTTGACTTTGAAGTAGTATATTCTATCATCAAAGTGTAACCTCTGAACTTAGCTCCCCCTTTCATAATCTTTTAAAATGCACTTAATTTCATTAGATATTTTTAAACATTCAATTCTATTACATTTTACCTCAAATACGTTGGCAATAATAATAAAATGCCTGGTGTTCTCATCTTAATGACATGAAAAGCTAGTGTTTATAGATTAAAAGTGAAGGAGAATGAAAAACTGAAAGCACATCAGTATGAGAAAATAGGTCATTACATTCCTCACCAAATCCTTTTGGAGTGTTGCACATTCATTGGTTTGTGTGCCTGACTGTGGTAGAATCAATTTGACTGAAATATTCCTAACATTCAGACTGCTTTAATTCTTTAAAACTCTTGCAATACAAGCTACAGAGTATGAAGTTTGCTAATATTTGTGAAATTTTGATACTGGTCATGATAGATTGTACTATGAAATATTTTAGATCTTATGCATTTTCTTTTACTGGTCAGATCTCAGGAAACACCTATCCATCAAGAATATGGTGCTGCCAAAACCGGTTTGGCTCAGTGGATGGAGCGTCGGCCTGCAGACTGAAAAGTCCCAGGTTCGATTCCGGTCAAGGGCATGTACCTTGGTTGCGGGCACATCCCCAGTAGGGAGTGTGCAGAAGGCAGCTGATCGATGATCCTCTATCATCGATGTTTCTAACTTTCTATCCCTCTCTCTTCCTCTCTGTAAAAAACCAATAAAATATATTAAAAAAAAAAAAGAATATGGTGCTGAAAAATGTCTGCTTCTGCTTATGAACCAGAAATAATATGAACATGGTCCATATTTAAAATAATACTATGAACATGGTCCGTATTTTAAATTATTATAAATTGTCTTTCAGTTTGCGGCACAGAATTTAATTCAATTAAACATAAATACACACATACATGTATGCATATAAAGAGCACCTATGAGGCAATAAAAAATATTCTAAAATTCCTATCTTCAGAGATAATTTCCATATTTTACAGTGTGTTTTTACCCAAAGCATATAAAGTTTTGCAAAAGTAAGTTTACAGTTGTTCTTATGGAAAATAATATAATAATTAATAAATAATAACACAAGAATAAATTCTGTTCTGCCCACTGACAATTATATACCTACTAGAGGCCCAGTGCATGGATGTGTGCACCGGTGGGGTCCCTCTGCCTGGCCTGTAGGGATCAGGCCGAAACTGGCTCTCCGACATCCCCCCAGGGGTCCCGGCTTGTGAGATGGTGGTTCTCGGGTGACACACCCCGGAATAGAGCTCCCTCTTTTCTGGTTCCGGGTGCTTCACCCGAGAACCACAGCTGCCAAGTCACCACAGCTCGGCAGCTTCTGCATTGAGCATCTGCCCCTGGTGGTCAGTGCGTGTCATAGTTACTGGTCGGAGTGTCTGCCCCCTGGTGGTCAATGCGCGTCATAGTTACTGGTCAGACGATTGCTTAGGCTTTTATATATATCTATAGATTATGCTCACCCTGTGTTTTATCCTTTATATTTTCTATGGCTAAATAGTTAGAATGATTTAAATATGAATTGATTGAAATAAGGTTTTACCTTCCTTCTTTGAAGTTCTGTAAGCCTTAGGTATTTTACCTTTAGCCCTGGATGATCATGACATAAAATATATACAAATACATATATTTTTTGAAGGGGACTACCTCTGTGAAAACTATGCCCACTGATCAGCAAACAGAAGCATCTTTCCAAGTAACCTCAGTCAATATAGGAGAATTAAAGAAGTAACAGTTTCACAGGAAAACCGTATATCTCAGTTTAATAGTTTGGAGCAGTAACTAAAGCATTTGCTATATAAGGAATAATTGATTGATGAACAATTTAAAAAGTTGATCTACTATCTAAACAGAAGTTATAAGGAATGATTTCCAGGATTGTTATAGGCTACTCAAAAAGTTTTGCTAACAACATATATATACCTAAAATTAGATTCTGTAGCACATCATTCTCTTTATATTGAAATAAATGTTATCTAAAAGCACATGCCCCAAGAATGGGACTTTCACTTATAATCTTTTGTTTTTTTGTAATATGTGATATGGCAAGAAATTAAATAAATATAAAAACAAAACTGTCCTTTTCAGCTTCAATATGTCAATATCCAGGAAGTTATCATTCCTTTCCTTAAAAGAAGAAAAAAACTGAACAAACAAAAAATCAATGACTTTTCTTGGACAGACCACAGAACTGAGGTTACAGGGCAAAAGGCAAAAGGAACTGCATAACAACACTGTACTCTAATTTTTGGAAACAGTAAGGTTGTTTTCCACAAAGGGGTTTAGGTTTAAAATTTTGACACTACTAATCATATATACTGGAATTCAATAATCAAGTAAATTCATGGCAGATGGTAGGACCCAGGTTTCTCCCACTGTTGGAATGAGAGTTTATAGATAAGCAAAAGAATGAGGCTGTAATGATCCATATGATAATGGATTCGAGTTGCAGACATCATTCTAAACTCAAGTTTAATTTAACAGAAATATGAATGGTACATGTCCATAAAGAAATATTTATAGATATGTGTGTATACATGGCTTAGTATACACACATATTATTCCTTGCTCTGAGGGCCTAGAGGCAATAATATATACCCTAGTTCTGAGATTTTTGTTTTAAAATACCATCTATATATATAAAAGCCTAATATGCAAAGTGTCCCCTAGGGAGTTCGACTGACCGGAAGTTTTATCACTTGCTATGATGTGCACTGAACACCAGGGGGCGGGATGGAAAGAAGGGAGGCTGCGGCTAGCACCCAGCAGCTGCTAGGGACCCTACCTGTGCACAAATTTCGTGCACTGGGCCTCTAGTTTTCCAATAAAAGGAACCAGGGATTCAGGGAGACACAGCTGACACTAAGGTGGGGCAGAATATATCTAAGATAAACCTGGAGCAAATGATAGTATCAGAAAGTGAGAAAGTGCTCAAACAAAAATTAACATATTGACAGGAGTATGTGAACGCAACACAGGATCCAACCTAAAGAGTTCCCTAATGCTACATCTAGAATAATTTGAACAATAAAATAAAGCAGAATTACATATAAGCCAAAATTTAAATTAGATAGCTATGAATCGATACTAATGTAAAAATAAATGATTGAATAATGGTGGAGAAGACACAGATCTCCTATACAAAAGAATTCCAGATAATTTATAAACATCCTCTGGCCCTAAGGAGGTGGGGTATATATCTCTACTTAAGTCCAGGCTGTGCAAAGTGACCTCCTTCCAAAGAGTACAGTATGAAAAAATGGAAAAAATAGTAAACTTGACAATGGGGAAATCTGACAAACACTATCTTAAACAGATGATCAAGGTCACCATAAACAGTGATAAGTCATTTTGATTGTATGTATCCTTGATATAATGTAATAAAAATAGCATTTTACCTCTGTAGTCTTCCTTCCCCAAAAGACATAATCCCAGTCTAATCATGAGAAAACCACAATACAAATCCCAATTGAGACATTCTACAGAATACTGGATCATTACTTCTCAAAATCGTGGAGTACATACAAAATAAGCAAAGTTGGAGAAATTTTCTCAGTTAAGAGGAGCCAAGGAGACATGGCCACACAATATAATTTGCTACCCTGAATGAAATCCTGGAACAGGAAAAAGGGAAAAACTAAGAAAAATTTAACTGAGTATTGCCTTTAATAACGTATCAATAAGGGCTCATTAATAAAAATAAATAGACTGTGTTAATGTAAGATGATAAAAATAGAGGGAATAGGGTATAAGGTATATAGGTGCATGGAAACCCTTGTAGTACCTTTGTAATTTGTCTGTAAATTTAAAACTGTTTTAAAATAACTAGTTTATTATCAATAACATGCTCAGAATGAATGTGCAATATAATATTGTCAAAAGAACCTCATACTCCCATACCAATATAGCTAGTACAATTGCAAGGAACTACTATCAGCTATGAACTTGACCTTTGAGGATTCAAGCCCATGACCTAGTTCCAAAGGCTGTATGGTGCATACATTTAGAGCAGCAATTTTCAGTCAGTGTGCTGTGTGGCACACAGGTGTGACACAAGAATTTTTAAAACATGCAATATCTGAGTATTTAGTCAGGGACATCTTTTCACTTAGATTGTCAAATAAAAAAAATGACAACAGCCAACACAACAATAGTTGTCCACTGTAAATGAATTAAAATTATACTTTTTTTTTGTCAGAACAGTAACAAATATATATTTTTGGGTGTGCTGCAGAATTTTAGTAATTGGTTTATGTGTGCCGTGAGATGAAAAACGTAGAGAATCACTAATTTAGAGCATAAACAGACAGGAAGAAAGGGCACAAAGTGACTCAGTGGAAACTATTCTTTGGATCAAAGGTTTTCAGTATATGGAGAGTCTTGTAACAAGAGCTTAATTGTTGAAGGGAACAAGTAGGGATAATTTAAAATACTAAACAAAATATTTGAATTACATATTGATTTTTCGAAGTGGATGGATGATGATGATGCCAGCAAAAATTTTACTGATTTTTACCTCCTGTATTCTTTGGCTTACTAAGCTATTTCTGGGAATGTGTCTAAGAGATTCAACACTAAGCAGTTAAATACAGTGCAATATTTAACATATAATGCACAAATGGTTATTTAAGCAATTCTGGCATCTAAGATTTTAAATTTTTTAATGATGTTGAATTTCAATTAGGGATTGAATTCATTATAAAAGTAGCTTTTTTGTATTTTGATTCAGTTAAAATTGTGATTAGTGTTAACGTTTTTCCAAAAAAAAAAAAGTCCACAACATTTTTACATTCCTTGTGGCAAAATAAAATTAATTTCAGCCCTTAAGAAAATTATTTATCTAGGTTTTTAATTTTTGTGAATATATTTACTTATAGAAATCTGTATTTAGATATAAGATGCAAAGCCAAGACCTGAAGAAGTCATGAATCAGTGAACACAATCTATGGGGTGTGCAAAATACCCTTTCTTCAGCATTAATTTAAATATTTACTGAATGTTAATATTCAGATCTATGTGTGTGTGTCTGTGTGTGTGTTTTTCCCTAAAGGTCTAGGAAAGAAATGATGAATGTTGAGCTCAGAATTAAAATAGCCTATTCAAGAAAGATGAGTTTTTTTGTGTGTCCTATTATTGTTCTTTTGTGAAACATGATTTATTTTCCCCACTGATCCCTTCCCTTATTCTTATATGTCAGTGTTTAACTACAAACTTTAGATTAAAAGTGTATTCATGCATACCGTGGTAAAGTATCAGAGATATTTGATTATGTAAATGTGAAATACATTACAGAACAGGTGTTTGTGGAAAAGGAAACTTAGAGTGAAAGAAACGTGAATTTAAGAGTTTTTTTCTAAGTTACCTAAACTAATAAGGGGAAAAAGTTTCTGACTTCTATTGAAATTAAAAGGTGTAGCTTGCAGACTCTGACTGTTCCACATTAAGGTGCATTTTATCTTTTACTCATAGAGAAAGGATATAGTAAGGCTTTATAAAATTAATTATAAAACTAATTTGCTTGTATTTGGGAGTGTGTTTTCTTCTTGAAATCACTTCTAGATAAAGAATATTTAAATAAATCCTAAAATATTTGTTCAAAATGTTATATGATCTTCACATACAGTGTTGCCTACAGACCCAGAAAACTGGAGCCCCTTACCTGGACCCCATATTTTCCAAGGCCTGCTTTGGTCCACCTTTAACTGTGCTTTGTAGTAGTTTTTGAAGCCAAGAACGTGTTCTTGAAGATCTCACACCTGCCTGGAACCATGTTCCAAGCTAGAAACAGCAACCTTAGCCATTTTCTAGGTCTGTACTTGGTGTACACCCAGAGGTCTGACAGTAGCCATTGGGTGGTTATTTGTAGGAATGGGTGCATAGAGCTTAGACATTCAAATTGATGAGACCATAGGCATGTGAGGAGATAGGTGTAGAAAGAGAAAGGAAGGCACTGGCAGGGATTTCCATTTGTGGACACTGAAATGCTAAGGATGGATGTTTTCACAATTAAATTTATCTCTCCTGAATAAGAATACTAGTTTGCTCTGCCAAAGAAACATTATGAGTTTAACACAAAGAAATGATACCATTTAGGCTTTTTAGATTTGCCTATGAAAAGGTAATTAATGCTGTTGAACACTCTTTTTAATTGAATTCTTGTAAATTTAATATGCATGTGAATCACTTGTGGATCTTAAAATTCAGAATTTATTCTGTTCCATAGATACCTAGAGCTTGGGATTCTGAATTTCTAATGAACTCAACTACAAATGATATTTTGAGTAGCAATATTGTAGAAAAGAAGGCAAAGTAAGGCTAGTTTTGTCTGTGGTGTAGTTATTCCTAACTATATTATAGGAACAGGTGAGATGATAACAATTCAATTATTTTTATATTACTTTTAAATGAATGAAAATATAATTATGCAAAAAAATGTGCATCTATTTCACCCCTTTGCTGCTCAGACAACCAGTCATTGAAACTTGTTTATAGTTGCTAAAGATATGTCATAATTTGCTCTTATTTATTAATGATATTTAAACCTGAATTAAAAGAGACAATTTGTTAATTTTCATTTAGATTTTTGCTTTTTTTCCCACAGAGATAATAAAATACCACCTAAGAAATCCACTCACTTATGGAAATATTTATTTTAGATTTAGCAATGGCTCTGTTGAAATTATTTTCTTCTGAGACAACAATGGTTAATTACATCTTTGTAGAAACAATGGAGAGCAAAACAAAGAAAAAATAATTCTATAATAATTTTTATTAGAAATGCAGAGCAAACAAAAGGCAGAAAAAAATGAAAGAAAAATAATGGGATACATGCAATCTTATCAAAATTATAAGATATTTTGGTGAACTCTTGACTAAGCTGGAGCGATTTGAACATTTATACCCCGTCAGCAGTCCCTTAGTTCCCCTTTCTGCTTCTACCCATGTGATACCCTCATAAAGTACTCCATAAACTTCAAATTAATTGATTTTCTGTATTATCTGTTGCTGTGGGGAAAATATGGTGACTATAGGTACACAAATATTGCCTAAAATAATGTGTAATATTCTGCCAGTTGCATTGATTTAGGTGTATAGTTTAGAGTCTGTGTCCATTCTGATAAGTCCATCGTCCAGTCTGATAAGTCAGTGTATGCCTCGCCCCCTCCAACATCTCCGAAATTAGAAAGCTCTAAATTTAAATGGCTCATTCCATTTATGTTCCCTTTTACTTTAACAAGAAGTTATTGAAATATGTATCAAATTCTTATTTAAATTTCATCCATATAGAATATTTTATAAAAATTATAGAAGGCAAATCAGTTGAAATATTTAAATGTAAATCAAAATTTAATAAATATTATCTATCACCTTATTATCATAGATTTCAGGGAGTGAATTATCCAGGTCAATTCTCCCAAATCTGAAATACATAGCTAAAATTGATTGTCCTTTGGTTTTCCTAATAGGGAGTATTTTTTACATTAATTTTAAATAGTGGTAATTTTAACTTAGGGATAATAATTCCTAGCTATTATAAATTTTATAAAATTTTTCCTAATATGTAGGTTAATAAAGTGGAATCAAATGTACTATTATATTTTATGATTAACGCAATTTGCACATATGGACATTAAGTACATGGTAAGTTTATTGTCTTTTGTAACAGACTATAGTTATTTTTTATTGGGAAGTAATTTACACATTCTTCATTTATAAAAGTTTTATAAGTTCAAAAGGTAATTATGTATTTAATAAGTAGTCCATTGAATAAGTTATATATTTTAAAAATATAAGGCTCATAAAATTTTAACAAATTTAATCCCTTTATGACTGTAGACTGGGTAAAGCCTAAGGTGGATTATCTTTTATTGCATACTTCATAGAAGAAAAGATTTTGATCTACCTTTAATGCAATTCAAAAAGAACTGATATTAAAATACATAAGAAAGAAGTGGAAAGAGAAATAAGGGTTGGATATATTTAGGGGATATGTATTAAGCTAAAACCTAATAAAACCATCCTATTCTAACACAACCTAAATTAATAATGCTTCTTAGTATGATATTTAAATAAAAGATTTCAATTGGTTTAAATATACCCAAATAACTGAATTAAACTTGAAGGGATTTATGCCAAATATGTAATTATTTGCCATAAAATAAATTGAATAATTATATACACATCATCATGTTATAGATAAAGAAGAGGATAATCTTACTTCAGGTTTACCCTATGTCATGATGAAAATCATGCTAGAATACAGATTGTTAATATATCTGTCTTTCTAATTTTATGTTTGTAAAACTTAGTTTAAGCCCTGGTATTCAAAATTAAGGTAATATATATATATATATATATATATATATATATATATATATATATATATATATATTCCCCATTCTCTGATTTTTTTTTATCTATCTTATTTTCCAAATTATTTTCTTTCATATTTCTTGAAATTTCTTTTTTTGGGGGTGAGGTGTAAAATACTGTATACATTATCATCAGTTATTCCTTCAAGAACATGGTTTCCATACACTTATTATCCATCTAGGCTTTCATGTTCTGGTGGTTGTATTGTGGAATGCGATAGTCTGGAAATCACGGGATGAGAGTCATTTTGACTAATGCTTCCTTGATATACTCCAAAGGTTGTTTTAATCCAGAAAAACTGTGCCTTAATTGTTTATTGGATAGCTGACTCTGTTTCCAGGGACATTACCTTTCCCATTTTAAATACCATCATTCTTATTTTGGCTCTCCCTTCCTTCCCCACCAATATTTCATTTGCCTTTGAATTTTTACCTCTATGATGTTCTTCGGCATTTTAGAATATATTCATATTCTCAACATCATAGATTTACACAGACTTCATCTTGTTGACCCTTGTGTTTGCAGCACTCAGAACAGGGCCTTGCATGTATTAGAGTCAGGATATCTATGCTTAATGAATGATATATAATATTTGTGTTTATTGCCACATTCAATGTCATTTCTAATTCTCACAATTTCAATTTCCTGGCAATTCTACCTCATCTTAACCACCTTCATTTTCATCCATTTCTACTTATCTTCCTATGGTTGGGGCAGACTTTGACATGTTCCTCTCATCCTCCTTTCCTCAGTATGGTTGGCCTTCTTCATCTATGATGCCAAATATTTGTCAATTTTTCTTCTAGTTCCTATACCATCGTAAAAAGGCAATAGGAGAGAACACCAGGATGATATTCTCCTTTCCCTTTTCAAAGATCCCATTTTTGTTTGTTTTCCCACTCACAGTCCCCATGATTGGTAAATTAAAAGGGAATGGCTAACCTTTTAGCTTACCTAATGTCTCTCATTAGGTTAACCCATAGATGGAAAATTGGATCATGGCAGATTTATATAGCAGCCAACTCAGTTGGCAGTTTCTTTTGTGATTCTGCTAACCAGAGTTGACATTTTCTACTATCCTCACTACATGTTCTTGGATGCCCTGGACGAATGGCATTGATAGTAATTTTCAATTCTCACAATGCCCTGATCTCCTTCTGGTCCTCTACATTTTACTTAAAGAAACAACACCTTAGGATAGAAGTCTCAATGGCCAACTTCATTCCAGACCTTTGTTTCAAGGATTTAAAATGTGAGAGATGGGTACAGTATAAGATTATTGCTCTGGCCACTCAAAAAGTGTGTCTTGGGAAATGGCATGTTTGGTTTGGTATCAATGCTGGGACCGTGGGACTGAACCTATACAAAGGGAAAGAAACACTCTATATCTTTTTAGAGGTTGACAGTACCATTATGTTTCATAAAATGAAATACAGATGTATTTTCTCAATTCAATTCCACTGACTTTACCATTATGGTGAATACTCCAAAAATCCTGGTTATAATTTGTCTATAAGGTAAAGTTTCAGGTGTTCTGGAAATTGGTATTTAAGAAAATAATTTTTTAAAAGTATTAGCTATTTAAGTGGAAAGTCTAAAAGGCTGTGTTAAAGGTGTTATTTAAAACAGAAGTCTGTACTTGTGCTCACTTTCACTCTCTAACTCTCTATAAAACTTTAATTTTCTGACTACTCAAGTTTTTAAAAATTAATTATAGTATAATGTGAAAATAGTATAATATAGAACATTAAAATTCTTAAATTTCTGATTCTCCAGAATGGCCTTTTAAAATTTGGTACATCTCTTGACTATTTTTTTCTTCCTAGTCATGCACAGCAACATTTTCCGAAGTAAAACAGAGTATTAGCCTGAAGATATTTCAAAGAATTACACAAAATTATTAAGTAATTAAAAAATAATTTGATAAAACGAAAATATTTTATGAGCCAATTTTTTTGCAGCCTATAACATAACATTTTGTTGTTTCAGTTTTTTTGTTTTTTGTTGTGTGGTTGTTGTTTTTTCATTTGTATGTTTGTTTATTTGCTTTTTCTACTAGAAGCATTATTCTAGTCTTTGTCAATACATCTTTGGCTAGAAGCTTATTATCTGCTCAGACAAACCCATAGAAGAGGAGTTGATACATAGAATCAAATGTCCATCCAGAAAGTGGGTATGAATTTGCACCTTCCCACAAGAGGATATGAGCAAAAGGTTTTCAACACTTGGCACTGATATTTCAAATATTTCATGATAATTGAGACTCATCTCAGGAATGTAAGAGTAGTTTAACATTTGAAAATAAGTCAGCACACTAACAAAATAAAGGAGAAAAATATATCAGATGCTGAAAATAATGACCCAATTTAACCCTCATTTATGACATTTTCAGAAGATTACAAATAGAATGGAACTTCTTTACACTAATAAAAGTTAACTATGATAAACCTAATGATAACATCATAGCTAATGATGAAACATTAAACTATTTCCCCTTAAGGTTAGGAACAAGACATGGGATATCAGCTCTTAAAACCTCTATTCAATTATAGTGGGAGGCCTAACTAGTACAATGGATAAGATAAGAAACATAGAGATCATGAAGCATAAGGTGTGTTATGGTTTCTTTGTGTTTGTGTGTGTGTGTATGTGTGTGCTTAAAAATGACATGTTTTTATACTTAGAAAACCTTATGAAATCTACAGAAAGAAAACCCTAGTGAAATAAATTTAGCAGGTTGCACTTGTACAAGGTAAGTATACAAGTCAATTATATTTCTATAATGAGTAAATGGAAATTAAATTCTAAAAATGATTTTAATGGCATTAACAATTCAAATACTTAGTAATAAATCTAACAATGGTGTGTAATAACTATACCATAAAGTATAAAATGTTGCTGAGATAAATATGAAAATAAATAAATAATTGTAAAAATCATTATATTCCTAGATTGGAAGAGAACATTGTTAATATATCTCCCCAAGTTAAACAAGGGATCCAAAGTAACCTCTATCAAAATTTCAGTGAGCCTTGTCAAGTGCCAAGCTTATATAAAATTTTGCATGGAATATAAAATATGTAAAATCACAAAAACAATAAAAATATATGGGTGATTTATACTATATTATTTCCAGACTTACTGTAAAGCTAAAGCAATCAATATAGTGTTGTAATGGTGTGATGACAGAAAAACAGATCAGTGGAGGAGAAAAGAAAACCAGAAATAGACTCACACTTAAGTGGTTTATTAGATTTTCTCCCAAGGTACCAATGGGAAAAGTTTTGAACTTAGAACAACTAGGTATTTGTACAGACAGAAAATAAACTTCACCTCTTTCATTACCTACCTGCGCAAGATAAATTATAGATCTAATTTTAAAAACAAGATAAATAAAGCTTCTAGAAGAAAATATGAGAATACCTTCATGACTCTAATTCAGTCAAATATATCCAAATTTTAAAATTTCACTTGATTAAAATTGAAAATGTGTGCTCATCAAAAGACACTATTTATTAAAATGAATAGTTAAGCT
The DNA here is from genome assembly GCF_951640355.1 of Cnephaeus nilssonii. Lineage (NCBI taxonomy): Eukaryota > Metazoa > Chordata > Mammalia > Chiroptera > Vespertilionidae > Cnephaeus > Cnephaeus nilssonii. Next base: position 49,788,906 of record NC_137080.1, read on the forward strand.
AAAGATTAGGAAAAAAATATTTTCTCTCTCTCTCTCTCTCTCTCTCTCTCTCTCTCTCTCTATATATATATATATATATATATATATATGTGTATATATATATGTAAATGTATGTAAAATTTTGTTTACAGTTCATTTATAGTTCAATTGGAACATGCAGCTATTATATTTACATTTATTGTACATTAAAACAGGTCATCCTGTTGAGATGTTTTGTGAACAAAACACTGCACGAATCAAAAGGTTCATCATTATATTATCATCAGTGACTTATGAGACTTGGGGATTACTTGCAAATGAGTATTTCTGTCTCAGAAAGAAAAACATGTTCAGCAGCTGAACAGTGTGAAGAACTATAATTAACAGGTTTCTGTAACTAAAAAAGACATGATGGTATGCCTTTAGAAGTTCTGACATCATTCAACATACATTCTGCTTCACATGTGTGTGAGGGAAACACTGGCAGATTTGGAAGTGAATAGGAAATGATGTGTTTTCAGTTGTATTCTACACAGAGCAGCCAGAAGACCAGCTTTCTTCTCCCAGTTGTTCAGCTAATCAACTGTGTGATAATATGAACAAGTTAAATTCTTTGTGATTAGCTTTTCCATCTGTAAAAACACATGAGATTAAAAATTCTATGGGACTTAAATAAATACGTTTTTTATGTGTTCTAGGCCACCCATTTGGCTAATCTGTGGGTATTACTCACCATATAGTGTTATAAGTAAAATTTCTCCTGACTAAACATTGTAATATAACATACGAACATAAATTGTGACCCATGTTTGACTTTTAAGTCTTCATACTTCCATTTTAATGAGAAACATGCAATCCCCCAGCATCTGAAAATAGAGCGAATGCCAACTATATCCACCAACTAAGCAGAGAGTTAATGATGATGCTCATTCTGCAGGCAGCTGCAGAATTGTTTATTGAATAAGATTTTTTAAGTGCTATTACCACATTTTCCAGGATGAAAACCTCAAAGAGCGTTAATCCCAAAGGAAGAAAAAATAGCTGTACAAAACAATTTATTTGGGCAATCATTATCTCTTTGTTCACTATTATAATTCTGAATAAATTGAATAAAAACATTCTATTTACTTTTTATAAAACAAGGACCCCATTTTTATTTTATTCCAGAAATAGAGGTATAAAGAAGGTTTTCTTGTCTGTTTTTGAAAGGTGATAAAGTCTGAGGGAAAATTATCCTAACAATCAACTATTCTGTAAGTACATTCTATGGAATGTCTTTAAAAATGCGTAAATACTGAAAAATGGAGAAGGATTCTGTAAATAGCAATGTGGCATGAAGGATGATAATAATATACATTTTTGTGAGTGCTTACCAAGTGCAAGCCCATAACAAAAGTTTATTTGCTAAGAATCTGCGCAAAAGAGATTGATTTCATTTATTTTAAACATAAATTACTATGTCATTAATATTCAAATTCAATGCATATGCAGAATATTTTCTAAATATCCTAGATTGACTGAATGTAAAGACAAGTTACCAAACAGGTATTTTGTTTGCCATATCTTAAAACTACTTTTAATGAGCTTAAGCAAGTTATTAATATATTTTAATTTAATTTACAATAAATATTAAAAATAAAATTTTTTCTTCCATTTGAACTTATAGAGAAATTTAGTAATTATATAATATTCAAAGTCATTTCTTAGTACATAAATTTTCCCATGTTTATTTAAATATTTAAAGAATATTTTCATAATATTCAATGTGACACTTCCTTCAGAGAAAATATTTTTTGCCCATGAAAATGTGATGATAGCACTGATGTTATCAATCTAGGTTAACAGGCATACTTGATAGCAAAAGTGATCATCATAGTTCATCTGCTATTAACTTTAGAAAGCCAAATATCAAATGCTAGGTAAATTTCCTTGAGAAAAATACAAAATTTATTGTTTCTTACTATGCACAGTTTGAATTTATTTGGCAGAAAAAAAGATAATTGGCCCAGATTAATCTTCTTGAGTATAAGACTAGGAATATGTCTGCAAAACACTCATTATGTGGAAATACAATTATTATACCACTGACAACAATATTGACTATCTTCATAAATGTATGGCCCTCTTCCTCCCTGGCTCATCAGCATCATCATGAGCTGTCATCAGCTTCCTGCTCTGGCTGAGTGCTGTTTCCTCCCTGCCTCGTCACGCCTCCTCAAGTGTGATGGTAACATCCGCCAGCTCCGGATGGTCCCTCAGTGACTTAACAACTCTCTTTCTGTAACTTTGCCTACACATCATCATTTTCTCTTCAGAATCATATTCAGTGTTTCTTCTGCTCCCTGCCAAGAAACGGACTGATACAGTGAGACGTTTAAGTGGAGGAATGTAGTTTTACAAATATACACCTGGATTTCAGGAGGGAGGTTGGATATGGACCCTAGATTTCAGAAGTATGGAACATAATCGAGTTGGAGGCAAGGTCATTGCTCTAAGTATCCAGGTGAAGCAAGTACTAGTAGAATGTGTAAAAAGGCCAAAGAAAGATTTACAAAAGACACAAGAGAAAAAGTAATCAAGAAAAAAAGCACAAGAGAATGGTATTTGAATACAAGTGAAGCAGGGGGTTTACAAATAGAAATAGATTATCAAAAGTTATACATAATGAAAAAAAGATTAAATGCTATAAATGCTTAGAAAGTATTTAATTATTGGATCTGATAATTAACATGTTCTTTTCTCATTGTCAGAAGAATTCAAGAAAGCTAGAAATCTGGAAAACATGTTTTATTCAATAGATGAGAAAGTTAGAGTTAAAAAAAGAATGACCTTTTACAAATGCTGGTGCTTGGGAGAAGAGAGGTAGAGTTGTGGGTTTGTACTAAGGAACTAGGGAAAAGGTTTGTTGTGTGTGTGTGTGTGTGTTTTGCGGGGGAGGAAGGAAAAGATACTTAAATTTTAGGTGCCGAGAACCAATTCCAGCATGTAATAATTACAAGAGTTCCGTCAAAAGGTTGATGGGACTTGGTGGGCTCAACAAGGGTGAGCCACATATATAGTTTACCTGTTGGAAATGGCTAAATGGCACTTCCCCCAAACATGAATAGGATTGTTAACTGCCAGACAGCTTGGCATTTTATTGCCTCCTGTTGGCCAAACACCTGAAGAGCTGTAGGCTATTCCCCAAAATGATAGTGCTTCTGTATTCTACCCTTTGAAACCGTACCCTTTCAAGTGTATATTTCCACCTTGCCTTGGGACAAATTGTGTTTAATAAAAGCACGGGGTCCTGAGACAAGAAGAGTCTTCTAGCTGAAGCTCCTCTGACCCTCAATGCCTTGCAAAAATATCTTTTGTCTTTGGACTCCTTCTTAATCATCTATGCACAGCCTCTTTCTCCAGAATGCTGAACACTTTGTAAGGCTGGGACAAAAGAACCCCAGCATTATGGTGCCCTAACGAGGGACACTAACATTTAGGGAACATAATTCATTGTGTGAATTTTTAATTTGTTTATTCCATATATTAACAATCAAAAGAGAGTATCTAAATTTTATTTGCTCTTAGCTCAGCATATTTTAACCAAGAATCCCTTATTTGGGAAAAATACCACTGGCTAATCCCAGCTTCAAACTCCACAATACTGACTACAGAAATTCAGAACCTATTTAAAAACAGACTCAGAAACCATGCCTCTGACAAAAGTAACATTCCATTAATTCATTATGATGAAGTTGATACTTTTGATTTCATAAAACAGATCAACAGCCTCACAAATCTCTAAAAGAAGTTCATAGTCTTTGTGTACATGTGCACACGCATGCACAGAGATGTAAAATAAAGTAGGGATATTCTTAGATATGAAAAAACACCCTCTGTGTTCTGATCAGGCTTATGTGCAGCCCAGCAGGCATTTTTAATGCTCTCATATAGAACTGGTACTATGTGGGGAGTCTTGCTCTTATTCTAAATAAATCAATTGACCAAAGTTTGTCACCATCTGTGACTTCTTTGCTCTAGATTAAGTAAAATCTGCATTAAATAAATACCAGTTGTAAATTAATGTCTTTTGTCTACACAAGTAAAAATTACCAGTTGTCATGGAACCAGGGTAGGTGTTGTTATAAATGAATTGCTGGTTTTAGACTTTTAAATAGCCCCTCTGTGTCTCCTGATTCCTTCCTTCATTTTTGCCAATAGAATGTGTAGTATGTTTAGGGGAGATAGTATGATTGTAACAATGGCTGATGAGGCAAATGAAAGCTTCTGGAATGTGTTAGCATTACCCAACAAGCATCTGGTTTTTCTAAATTCCTAGATATTGAGGTTACTGGAGGCTTTTCTACAAAGCACAGATATGAATAGCACAGAGGTAAAATGTTGAAATAGAATTATTGTGATAACTGAGAATAGTAAAATGTCTTCAAAACAATAACTTTTTTATAGTGTAATAAACAAATGTCAGGTTAGAGGTTAAATGTTTGTACACTTAAGGGTAGTTTAGGTAGCTCTCACTGATGAATGCACTATTAGTTTTATTACTAATCTTATGGTTTTCAGGGTCTATTTACTTGAATAATAAATATGAGTAGAGTGCATTGATTCCAATAAGCTTATCTGGGGCTTCAATGCCATGTGCAGACCATCTGAGCGGCTCTTTGTAATTTATGCTAACCAGAAAACCTCAATAAAATAAAAATATATAATTCCTATAGTTGCTCACAGTTTATCCATTTAGAAACATATGCTGCCCTTAAATACTTGTATGCCCATCTTGTTGAAGATAAAGTAATTTGTCTTGGGTAATGAAACTCAGAATATGGCTCAATAGACGACATGGATTTTATAAAAAATCTGAGCATATGTCTTCATTTTTGTATCAAGTGAAGAGAATTTGGCTTTCTGTGATCAGTTATTGTCCTGACTATTCAAAAATCTTTGTAAAGAATGCACCATAGAATATAAGCCCACATGAAGAATCTGAACAGTAATTACCTCCATTAATGTTGTACTATCTTCCCTTTTCATGTACCATCATTTCAACTAAGCACTTATAGTTGTTTTCTATATGTCTGGAGTGTCTGATGTTAAGTCATCAAAGCAAAATCAGTAGGAGGTGGAACTGTGCCAGAGGTGAACAATGTTGAGGTTTCCTAGAGAGCCCTGAGTGCTACAAGGGCAAGATCCTTCCTACTCCCTTTGCAACAGTGCATGGGATTCTGTTAAGAGTGAACACATACAAAATAGAACAGATTGGCTCAGGCCATTGACATATAAGACAGCATTCTGCCACATAACCTATAGTCACATGCCTCATCTCTCCTGTTACACAACTTTCTTGGCTCCATAACTCAAATGACTTTCGCAATAAAAATAGATTATACAGAGAAAACACTGAAAACTAGAAATGATACCAGCCCCTGTCAAGGCATGTAAGAGCAGGAATACCCTTACCATATCAGCCATACAACAAAATGTTAAGTGCCTAATGTTTCCTGCCTACTTCCCCCTGTCCTCTCCCCCAGCCCCCGCTGCACCACCCCCCTTCCCTGCCAATAAGGCATCAAGTATTTTTGAATGCTTAATGCATTTCTAGATTTTTTTTGCATCATCTGTTATGGTTTTTCTACTTATCCAATTCATTTATTTATACTTATTTATTTATCTCTATTCCTTCCAAAGTTCTTAAGTATTACTAAGAGATTTTACAAATTAAAAGTGATGAGTACCTCATATTTTTTTGGTTAAATGCTAAATGTGTAAATATATATCCTTTGCATTTCTCATTTTATGTGAGGTACTTAAAAAATATTCTATGCTTACTAATGGTCAAACTCAATTGGAACCTTTAAATAAATACCATTAATCAAATCCAAGCAGAAATTTGGTACAAATAATAAAGTGATAAAACAAGCATTGTTAATTTTTTTCTTTGATTTTTTATTGCAATTCAGTTTGTCATTTTAACATGTTCTCTGGTCAACAAAGATCTATTGTGAGGTGATGGTTTCTCTGTCAGGAACAATGCTATTATCTCTGAAGGAAAATGTGGAAGGAATTAAGTGCAGGATGTCCCTATCGCCATTCAGTTTCTTAGGGCTGTATGACAGCCCATACTTTCTCTAGCTTAAAACCCAAAATCTACTGGTTCTCAGCCAGGGGAATTAGGCAATAAGGAGTTATTTCTAATTCTCACAACTGAAGGGATGTCACTGAAATCTAGAGGTCAGTGATTTTGCTAAATATCCTACACTGCACAAGACAGCTGTCCAGAACAAAGAATTATCCAGCTCAAAAGTGTCACATTTGAGAATCTCTAAACATATGTCCAGTGATTTCAGACAGATATTTTTATTATTTTTAAGTTACATCAAAAATGAGAATATAAATTAATTATAACTTGAGAGTTGCTCAAGAAACAATATGGTTTTGTTTGTTTTGTTACCTATGTTTGCATTGCAAACTGAAAATGCTATAAGAATAAATAGGAGCACGTTGTGGTTTAAGAGAAAGTTGTGTTTATTCATGTCTGGGCCATTGAACTTAGTTGACCAGGTGCCTATTCCAGAGTAGTCACAACTTTTAGACTTAAGACTTTGTGAAAATGTGAAAAATCTCTGAAAGGGCGATTAAGACCTACATAAATACTGGTACTACATATAGATTTTGAGAAATGATTCTGTACTTCAGCTTTTTTTTTTTTTTTTTTTTTTTTTTTGCCTTTAGGGGCATTAAGGGTTATTGAAGTTTTTGTGTTTTGTATAAAAACTGTCCTTCCTCTCCCCCCATCCTTTGCCATGGATACTAAGAACTAAAACCTTTAACTTAAACACAGGTCAAGCTCTCATAACAATGTGAAATAGGAAAAAAATGCCTTTGGCTTCCTATCCCCTTTGGGGCTCCGTGTTCTCATGCAGGATAGAAAACGGCTGTAAGAGGCTAACTAACATGGATACAATAAATGACTGGGCATGATCAGGTTGCCCAGTGTTCCCTCTCTGAGGAGCTGGAGCAGGAAGGCTTCTCACTCACATTTGCTTTCTTTGTCTTTCAATGTTCCCTTGTTTTCCTCAGGAGGTATAGGTAAGTGAATTTGTTCATTTGTTCACTTATACTATCAATATTTATTATGTGCCAAATAGTTTGAAGGCACTACTAGGGAAGTGCACTGGGAACACAAAACTGAAATATAAGACTGCCATGGAAGGATTATGTAAATGAGGAAGCACCAAAAAAAAATAAAATCATAGTAGTTGTTAGTGGAAGGTAAGATGTGCTGGGCTGGTACACAACATAGAAAAAGGGATAAGATCAAGAACAGAGAATGAATGAGACCTGTCTGTATAACACTGTGCTTAAGAGATAAGCTGCTTGCCCTAGCCAGTTTTGCTCAGTGGCTAGAGCGTCTGTTCGCAGACTGAAGGGTGCCAGGTTTGATACCTGTCAAGGGCACATGCCAGGGTTGATGCAGATGAATCAAGTGTTTAAAATGGAATGAGCAAAGCTGAAATTTAGTCTGTATTTGCTTTTAAAAGGAGAGCTAAAGATACCAATGTTAGCAATTAGGGGCCCAAAGTAAACAAAGATGTTAACAGATACACGTGGCTTGAGTTTGTGGCCTATGTGTGTTCTTGGTGTTATCTATAGACCAGTAACAACTGCTGAGGTGGTGGAGTAAGAAGCTCAATCTTATCATTTTTCTTCCCATTAAAATGAATTTTTTATTTAACACTTAAGAACTCATCCTTGCCCTGGTCAGTTTGGCTCAGTGGATAGAGCATCAGCCTGCAGATTAACAGGTCCCAGGTTCAGTTCTGGGATTGCGGCTGGATCCCCAGTAGGGGGCGTGCAGGAGGCAGCCTATCGATTCTCATCATTGATGTTTCTAGCTCTCTCTCCCTCTCCCTTCCTCTCTGAAATCAATAATATATATATATATAGAACTCATCCTTATCCATCCACCTCTCTAAATCTGTCTCGGTACTTCTGGGAAGTTCTCAACTTTATCTTTTTTAGTTTTTTCTTGTTCTCTCTAGTGCAACCTTGCCATGCCAGTTGGGCAAAATATCTCCTTTAACCTTGAAACTCAACACGGACATTGTTGAGTCAACTCAGAATGTAAAGGAAAATTGGCCTCCGCATTATAGGTCCCCAGGAGGCTGTGTAATATCAATTTTGCAGACTGTAGTTTCCCCCTTATATCTGCCCTCTTAATTGCCCACCTTTCCTTGGAGAATCATTACCCATTAATCATTATCTTAAAAATTATTTGTTGCTAAAAACTAGGGTTTGCTCAATCAAATTATGTCCAAGAAGCATCTAGGTTCTTTGCTTTGGAATTATCTGCTTTTATGACTTAGTCATTTGGGTCATTCCTTCTAAGTTTTAAATTCTTAAATAAATAAATAAATAAATATCCATAGTATTTCTTACTAGATCCCTTATTAAAAATAAACAAAACACCCAGAAAACCGTAATGTATTTTGAACATACTAGTGTTTTTCCAAAGAGAAAGTTGTAATTTTAATATATAGCAAAGACTTAAATAAAGCAAATGAATATCTGTTAATGGTAGACTTTTTGGCATCATTGAACTAGCAAGTGTTTGGTAGAGCATCTCTTATTCTTGTGTCTCCTAATTGAAAGCAGTCTGCCAAACTTTGAATCAGAGGTTTTATGAACTTGGCTGGGTAAGTCACTATTTTAAGATTTTCTACCTGGAAGTCATCCACACTGGATGGTTGCTATAAAAAATAAGGTACAGGTTTCTTAACCTGAAGCTTCATTATTTAATGACTAGTTTTATTGATGATATTTTTTTGAACTTTTCACAATTCTGGAGCCATCATATTTCCATTTATGTAACCACGATTTTTTAAAAGCTCTGAATTATAAAGCAATAAAATACTGTGGCTAAGAATATGAACTCCATACTCTTGGTGAGTTTTATTCGCAGCTTCACCAATTTCTAGCTGAGAAATTAATTCATCTCTTTGCACCTGTTACTTGATGTGCTAAAAGTGGTAATAGTAGTACTCTGCTCACAGGTTATAGGTTCTTAGAACAATGTCTGACACATAGTATGTGCTTAATAAATATGCATATTGATATTTTTTTCTACCAGAACGAAGATTTGTAAGGGCAGGGATTTATGTTCATTTTATTTTCTGCTTTATTCCTGGTGCCTACAAGTCTAGAATTGAATTGGAATTCAATAAATATTTGTTAATGAAGCTCAACAATAGAGGATGATTGTGTTGTACACACACACACACACACACACACACACACACACACACACATACACACAAAATAAAACTGTATTGTCTCTAAATGAGCTGGATGGGCTGACTTCTCCTCTAGGTAACACGTTCCTCTTCTGACTTGAATATGATCATATTATCACTACAAATTTCACAGCTGTCAGTTCATTAACCCACTAAGTGTCTAAGTTAATATGGATTTGATATTATTGGTACACCAGCTACCCACCTAATAATTTAAAAGTACCCCTTTCTGTGTTGTTAATTGACTTGATCATTACCTTTATGAACAGATGGTGATGTTTTCCTGGACAGAGAATTGCATACATTTAAATATACTTAAAGTTAGTCAGTGAAAGCCAATTGAAGTTTAATGAAAATGAGTAACACTGAGGATTTTGGTGATATCACTGTAAGGCTTTTACATTTATTTAAAAACTAGAGGCCCGGTGCATGAAATTCATGCACTGGGGGGGAGGTCCCTCAGCCCAGACTGTGCCCTCTCACAGTCTGGGACCCCTCAGAGGATGTCCGCCTGCCAGCTTAGGCCCACTCGCCCTGGGGGGAGCGGGTTTAAGCCAGCAGGCGGACATCTCTCTCGTAGTCTGGGACCCCTTGCTCCTTATCACCCACCCGCTTGCTGCTCCGTAGCGCTGTCGCAGAGGTGGGAGAGGCTCCCACGGAGGGGAGAGAGGCTGCTGCCACCGCCACTGTGCTCGCCAGCTGTGAGCCAGGCTTCTGGCTGAGCAGCGCCCCCCCCCCCCCATGGGAGCTCCTGCATTGAGTGTCTGCCCCCTGGTGGTCAGTGCACATCATAGAGACCGGTCGTTCTGGTCGTTCCACCCTAACGGTCTCCTAGGCTTTTATTATACAGTAGGTCTTCAGGTTACATCAGAGATCCGTTCCTATGGCACAACATAATGCAATTTTCTCTTTAAGTTGGAACCCACCTACATAAGCAACTACGTCACTCACATGGAGCACATACATAGCAGGAATGAAGTGAAACAGTAAAAAAAATTTAAAAGAAAGATATCAATTCCTGACCTGTACTTGTGGTAAATACAGTAAATAATAAAAAACATAAAGCACGTATGTACATATGTCAAAATGATGGAACTTTTTTTTAAATAAATAAATGGGAGATGGTGATGTAACCACGAAATGACATTCATTGAGTCCGACGTAACCCGAGGACTGCCTGTATAGATTAATCTCCAAACATGTGACATAAAATTTTTAATAATATCTCATTTTATCTAGAAAATAATTATGATTACTTCAGGGCTAAGTTATAATAAAGATAATATTGCAGGATAGATTAGATAAATGGCTCTCAAATTTTGCAAATTATCAGAATCAAGTGGAGGTCTTGTTAAAACATATTGCTGTGTCCTGCCACCAGTTTTCCATTCAGTAGGTCTGAGGTTGGGGCATAAGAATTTGCTTTTCTGATAAGTTTCCTGGTGATGCTGATTTTTCAGGTCCAGGAAAGCCACCTTAAAAATGATCAAGTCAGCCCTAGCTGGTTTGGCTCAGTGGATAGAGAGTCAGCCTGCAGACTTGAAGGGTCCCAGGTTCGATTCCGGTCAAGGGCACATGCCCAGGTTGCAGGCACTATCCCCAGTAGGGGGCATGCAGGAGGCAGCCTACCAATGATTCTCTCTCATCATTGATGTTTCTATCTCTCTCCCCCCCTCCCCTTCTCTTTGAAATCAATAAAAATTTATTTTAAAAAATGATCAAGTCAGAGGTTCTTATCAAATGGTAACTTGATAATTAACAGCAAATAGTCTTAAAGAAGGAAAGATTTGGAAGCTTTTAAAATTTTATTTGAAAAGCCATAAATTGGAAAATGAATTAAACATACTAAATATGTCTCTTACTGATTAACTAATAAGTGAAAAAGGACAAAGAATGTTTCAGATCAGATAAAAAATAATTGCTTTCCTTTTTGGTAAACAGAACAGTCTAAAAGTGGAAAATATGGACTGAACAGTATGAGTTCTTTGTTGCTGGAGGTATTCAAGTTGAAGGCCTAGACAAAGAGAAATTCAAAGAGTGGGTAGGGATTTTGGCATTGTGTGGCACTGGAGCTTTCTTTAAATTCTGAGCCTCTGATCCTAAGGGATTTCTTAAATCATCTATTTAAATTACTGTCTCCAAGCAAGAAGGTATCTAAAACATCTATCACTCAAGGAATGATGAGTCATAAATGGTCTATCAGTTTCCTATGGCTGCTTTAACAAAATAACACAGACTCGGTGACTAAAGACAAATGTATTCTGTCAGAGTTCTGGAAACCAGAAGTCCAATAAAGATTCAATAGAATAACAAATAACAAAGCTAATAACTTATTTTATATAACAGTAATTTATATATATATATATATATATATATATATATATATATATATATATATATATATATATATTTGGGATTTGCATACTCAGAACAACAACAATAAAATGTCTCCCCAATCTAACTATTGTATAAGCTGATAAAATATAACTTAGCAACTGAGTAATCAATATCAATTACTTTTACTCAAGTGCTACAAAGAACTACATTTATTAAATAAATGCAAAATAATGAAAAAGTCATGCACCACATTTCAAAGTCAAGGTAAAAATTATAAAATCCTTTTGAATGAAATGCAAATACCTACATTTTTATTAAAAATTTTAAAACATTGTATTTGTTTGAAAGAAAAAAAGAACTTTAAAATGAACTTTGGGCAAACCAGAATCACTTAGGGCTCCCACCCTTGACTTCTTCATTGTAATGTGGCGGGGTTGGAATACATCACTTCAAAATCCCTTCCTGTTCTCAAACTCTGTTTCTTATGATACTATCTTTGGGTCTCTATTGTTTCTGAGCAAACCAAAGCTATGTGTATAATAAAATTTTGTTTATTTTCCCCCGGGTATACATGCAGTCTAAGTCCTATTGCTTTAACCACTAGATTTCAACACACAGAATTAAGATATTATTTGACCACGAGTTGTCAAAAAGTGTGAAAATGCAGTATGCGATTTTATATGCTTTCTTGTGTCTTCTATGCATTCTGTAAGCTTTTCTCATTTCCCTTCTTCCCATGGTAATAGATTTCAAGCATCTGACTTTTATTTTAAGTCAATTGGAAACATTAGGTTGATGTGGATTATACACAGGGGATCTGAATGAGAAACTTGTTTATTTCATCCATATGGGTTTATTGTAACTTCACCAGAAAAGCCTACAAAAGAACACCTTGGTGAGAGAGAAAATGGCATTATTTTTATTTTTAACTCCAAAAGGCAAAACTAAAATGTTATCCCAGGGAGCATTCCATCTAACTAGATCACTCTTATGTTAACAGAATCCAAGCCACGTGGTGCTGCCTTGCACTGCTGAACTTAAAACTACTTATTACTGTGCTCCCCTGGAAATCTAATAGAGTTTGAAATTCAGAATACTCAACATCACCTGACAGGCTTCTCATTTCAAATGGTCAAAACTCCAAAGAAATGCAGGAATCTATGACCCATTTATTCCGGATCGATGTTTACTCTACTTGGGTGCACAAACGGTCTTGTCCTCCAGTTTCCCTTCCGATGCAGACTCACAGGCCAAGCAAGGGCATGCTTCTTTATGAAGCTTTCCCTGAGGTTCAATTATCGTCATTTGTTACAAGGTGACATTGTCTTCAGTACTTGGGACTTATTAAATTCTATCCTGAATGAGTCATACTGGGGGTACAGTATCTGAGATAAGCAGACTTCTTCTTCCAATTTAATTCTCTTAGACATTAAGTTATTTGGAAAGCTCTGAAAGGATGGTAATGGTTTCTTAGTCTCTGGTATTCATGCATTGTCAGAGGCTTCAGAGACCGTTTAAGTCAAACAATTTAAGCATTTAGCCATATCACAAAAGGAAACCATGAATATCCAAACATCATAGGGAGGGAAAACAAAATACATTAAATCATGGCAAATTTCTCATTTTCTGACATTATGGAATGATGCCCAAAAGGGTTAGTCATGTCTTAACTCTTCAAAGGCAGGTATTGCTTTAAAGGTCGACTCCTAAAATGTATAAATTATCATTGAATTCAGGTGCTAGTTATAAAAGTCATGTGTATTATTTTACTCAAAATCAAAAGTAGGCATATTCCGAATTTTTAAAAAACTTAAATTGCAAATAGAGAAAGAAACATATTGCTTATTCAGGAACACACACACATATATATATATATATATATATATATAGCTAGGCGGCTAGCTAGATCTATCAACCAATTGAAAGAGACTTCATGGTATCAGCAACTAAAAATGGAAAGCCTAGTTTAGGAATACTTTGCAATAATAGTATTTACGATCACCAAATCTGTGACTGCATTTTGCTGTCACATTATTATTTAATTCTGACTATAGCCCAATACTGTAGATTTTATTTTGTTCCACTTTATAGAGATGAGGGAAAGAACTGAAGGACAGAAACTGCCTAGTACATTGCCTGAGGTCATACCACCAACCCGTGGATGGTAAAATGAAACTCACACCCTAGCTGTTTTAGTTGGCTTGCTTTATTCCTTGAAGAGAAGATTTATAAAACAGTTTGGGGGAACTAATACTTTATGAATTTCTAGAAGATGTTTCCTGCAAATATATACAGCTATTTATTTTCAGGTCTGGGTGGTGAATAGACAAGCTTTCCTCTGGTATAAGTAAAATTCTTTGTTCACCTTTTAGATATTGTGAGGATAGCAAAACCTTAGTAACTGACCTAAAACTAATTGATTTAGTAAAGCTACAAATATATTACCCTTCAGAAAAAGACTAGTTTTGAGTAAGTAAATGTATCTCTTTACCAAACAATTCTGCAATAGCTTTATTAGATCCCAAGTCCTCTGTATTACTAGAGAAACGTGCCTTGCCTGGTTATAATCACCTGCCTTTTACTTTCCTTGCCCTAAAGCGGAGAATGACAAGTTTTTCCTATAAGGGGCCAGATAGTAGATACTTTAGTTTTTTCAAGTCTCATGTGGTTTCTGTCACATAGTCTTCTTTGTTTTCTTTTGACTTTTTAAAATAATCCTTTAAAATATTTTTTAAATTTCTTAATTGGGAGCAACACAGATACAGTTTGGCCCAAGAGCCTCTGGTTTGCAGACCCCAGCCATAAAGGGTTCTATATGTCTCCTTAACTCCTAGAAGTTGTTCCAAGATAATAATTCAAAGTTGACTATATAAAGTTTAACATATATATATATATATATATACACACACACAATCTTTAAAATAGATATGTATCTTTAAAGTAGAAAACATGTTGCTGAAGAAATGTCAGTGCTTTAACATCCCTAAGGACATTTTAACTTTTCTCAGCTTTTGTCTTTCTAAGGTGTCCCCTCTATGGGGCTGCCAGCTTGACATCACTGAAAATGAAGGCAGAGTGAGAAATGCCCAGTCTAGGTTCAAATGCTGGTGGGAGGAGCTCCAGAACTCTATTGGCCTGAGTTCGTGTGTATACCCATGGACAAAAAATAAACAAACAAAAGCTAGCAAGGACATTTTATTCAATAGTGATTCTACCTTGATGGCAAATTGTCACTTGCAATCTCTCTGTTCAGACCACAACCAAAAGAATAACTAGCCTTGGATGGTGAAATTATTTTTAAGCATAGCATGTAACATTGGGTTTGGTGAAATCAGAGACATTTAATAATAGTTTTATTGAACAATTTTGTTGAATTTAGTTCCCGCTTTCAGGAAAGACTTTTTGGTCCTAGTAGCACTTTCTTTTGTGTAGTTCCTGGTGATCTCATGTGACAGGTTCTCTCCTACCATATGTCCTTCAGGGGATGACAGAGAGATAATTCCATGCCAGAAAAAGAAGTATTCCTAGTGAATGTTTCACAAAAGACTTGTATTTTATTCCAGCATTTTAAGCAAAACTCTTATATAGTACTAGAGGCCTGGTACACAAAATTCGTGCACGGGAGGGGGTGTGTCCCTCAGTCCAGCCTGCACCCTCTCCAATATGGGATCCCTCTCACAATCCAAGACTGCTGGCTCCCAACTGCTCCCCTGCCTGCCTGCCTGATTGCCCCTAACTGCTTCTGCCTGCCAGCCTGATCACCCCCTAACCATTCCCCTGCCAACCTGATTGACACCTAACTGCTCCCCTGATGACCCGATTGCCCCTAACTGCCCTCCCCTGCCAGCCTGGTCTCCCCTAACTGTCCTCCCCTGCAGGCCTGGTTGCTCCCAACTGCCCTCCCCTGCTGGCCCGATTGCCCCTAACTGCCTTCCCTTGCCAGCCTGGTCACCCCTAACTGCACTCCCCTGCCAGTTTGGTCACCCCCAACTGCCCTCCCCTGCAGGCATGTTGACCCCTAACTGCACTCCCTTGCAGGCGTGGTCCCCCCCAACTGCCCTCCCCTGCAGGCCTGGTCCCCAACAGCTGCCCTCCCCTGCAGGCCTGATCGCCCTCAACTGCCCTCCCCTGCAGGCCTGGGTACCCCCCAACTGTCCTCCCCTACAGGCCTGGTCACGCCCAACTTCCCTCCTCTGCTGGCCCGATTACCCCTAACTGCCCTGCCCTGCAGGCCTGATCACCCCCAACTGCCCTCCCCTACTGGCCTGATTGCCCACAACTGTCCTCACCTGCCGGCCATCTTGTGTCTAAATGGGGCATCCATCTTTGACCATATGGGGTGGCCATCTTGTGTGTTGGAGTGACGGTCAACTTGCATATTACTCTTTTATTAGATAGGATACTAGAGGCCCGGTGCACGAAATTCATGGGTGGGTATGGGACCTAGGCCTGGCTGCGATTAGGGCCATCTTCCCCAGCTGCCTGCAGCTGGCCCCGCCCCCTGCCACCACCCACCCCCGGTTCCTCATTCGCCATTGGGTGATCGGTGCCTGATGGCCAGGGAAGGGACCGAGAGGTCGGCTGTTCCCACCCACTTGCCGGCTCCACCCCTGCTGCAGGTGGCCATCAGGTAATTGGAGCCTGCCGGCTGGGGAAAGGGACCAAGAGGTGGTCATTGAGCCTCATAGTGACTGGTCCATCGGTTTCTGGTTGTTCTGCCGATAGGGTCAATTTGCATATTACCCTTTTATTATATAGGATAGAGGCCTGGTGCACAAGTGGGGGCCAGCTGGCCTGCCCTGAAGGGGGACCTGGATTGGGGTGGGGGCTCACACTGGGGGGCAGAGCCAGCCGAAGCGAGGGGCCATGGGGTTTGCAGACCAGCCCCGCCCCTGATTGGGGTCGGGGTTCCCCACTAGGGGGCAGGGCCGACCTGAGCGAGGAGCCACCGGTGGGTTGCAGGCTGGCCACACCCTCAGCTTTGTCAGGAAGGGCATCCAGAATGAAGTCCAGAGGACGTCTGGTCTATCCAATCTAATTAGCATATTACCCTTTTATTAGTATAGGTTATTAGTATAGATTGTTCTCATCTCTATCACATCATTTTCACATTGTTTTAGAATTATCTTTATGTTTGAATGTTTCCTCCCAGAATGGATTTTTTAAGTTCCTTGAGGGGAGGAACATTTTCCTTTTTAAAAAATATTTTTCTTTCTAGTGTCCACCACACTGTAGGACATAGAGAGTTCTTAATAAATATTTGTTTTATTTATGAGCACACAGAAGAATAGAAATTATATGCTTACTAGAGGCCCAATGCACAAAATTTGTGCACTCAGTTGGGGGTCCCTCAGCCCAGCCTGTGCCGGCTCATAGTCCAGGAGCCCTTAGGGAATGTCTGACTGATGGCTGTGGGGTGCGGGCCTAAGCCGCCAGCCGGACATCCCCAGTGCTGCCACAGAGGCAAGAGAGGCTCCCACCACTGCTGCTGTGCTCACCAGCCGTGAGCCCGGCTTCTGGCTGAGCAGAGCTCATTCCCTCTGTGGGAGCGCGCTGACCACCAGGGGGCAGCTCCTGCATTGAGCGTCTGCCCCTGGTGGTCAGTGCACGTCACAGCAACTAGTCGTTCTGCCTTCAGGCTAAAACTGGCTCTCTGATGTCCCCTGAGAGGTCCTGGATTGTTAGAGGGTGCAGGCCAAGCCGCAGGACCTTACCGGTGCACGATCAGGGCCGGGGAGGGACCACGGGAGGGCTCCAGGGTGTGTCCGGCCCATCTCGCAGTGTCCTGATCAGCCGGACCCCAGCAGCAAGGTAACCTACCGGTCGAAGCATCTTCCCCCTGGTGGTCAGTGCACATCATAGTGAGCAGTTGAGCAGCCTTAGCATATCATTAGCATGGAATCACACATGCTTTGATTGGTTGAATGGCCTACTGGATGACTGGACACTTAGCACATTAGGCTTTTATTACGTAGGATAGAGAAAATATAATACAAATATATTTGATTACAGAATTTCTTTTACTTACTTTTTTTATTTTATACCAAAAATCTCAAAACATTCTAATTAAGTGGAAAATCAACAGATCAAACTACATATGGATTCTTTGTCATATGGACACATGCTTCTGATAGTGATTGCCACTGCTAATTGATTTGTAGGTACAGCTATTTTTGAAGTCTTAACATTCTGGGCAGATGAGCAGGTAAATCCCGTCCAACTCCTTCTGAGATAAGTTGGTTTTATTTTAATTACAACAGGCCAAAAATATGATTGAAAAAAATAAACACCTCACATCTATTGATAACTCCCTAAGTCTCTCATTCATTCTCTTTCTATATAATTTGATTTGACTAATGGCATTGCTTTGGATGTGCCTAAAATAGTTTTTTAGTTTATTGGGAGAAGATAGAAAAATTTATTTTGACTTCAGCCTCCAATAATGGTAGCCATAGACAGCTAAAAAATGGGACATAACATACATACTACTTTCAGAAAGCATAACTAAGATAGAAAATAGTGGGCCAAGATGAAGAATGTGAACATCCAGAGGTGAGCTTGGCATTTGGGGCTACATCTGCCCAGAGGACATTTGTCAACCTAGAATATGCAGAAGACAGCTTTAAAAAAATGTTTTTATTTATTTTTAGAGAGAGAGGAAGGGAAATGGAGAGAGAGAAAAACATTGATGTGAGAAACATGGATTGGCTGCCTCCTGCAGACCTCCTACTAGGGATCAAGCTGCAGCCTGGTCATGTGCCCTGACCGGAGATTGAACTGGCAGTCCTCTGGTGCATGGGGCAATGCTCACCCAACTGAGCCGCACCAGCCAGGGCCTGCTTTTTGTTTTTTAAAGTTCATTTTAGGTAAAATATATGAGGGACAATATACATAGAATAAAATTTGCTTTTTGGAGTGCAGTTCTGTGAGTTTTGATGGCTATATACATTTGTATAACACTGCAATGAAAATAGAGTTCCATCACTCTGAAAATTTTCTTTGTACCCCTGTATTGTTACTCTCCTTTCTAACTCCAGCCCCTGAAAACCACTGATCTGGTTTCCATGTCTATAGCTTTGTTTAAGGCTGTCATATAAGTGGAATCACACATTCTGGTGATTTGTGCTGGGCTTCTACTTTTATCATAATGTTTTTAGACATATCCAGTACTGAGTATGAAAGTGCCATAATTGATTATCCATTCAACTATGATGAATATTTGAGTTCTTCCCAGTTGTTGGTCCTCACAAATATAAAGCTATTACCAAGATTGCACAGGTCTTTGTGTGAACATAAACTTCATTTCTTTTATTTATATACTTAGGGCTGTGGTTATATATCATACAGTACATGCATGGTAAGTGTATATAGCTTCATGTAAGAAAATACCATGTTGATTTTCACAGTGGTTGCACAGTTTTGCATGTCCATTGGCAATATTTGAGTAATCCAGTTTTTCCAGGTCATAACCAACACATGGCATTGTCATTTTTTTTCCTTCTATTTTTAGTCCTTCTAATAAGAGCATAGTGAAATTTAACAGACTTTAATTTGCATTTCATGATGCTGAGCAACTTTTTCATTATTTGTTTGCTACTCATATATTCTTTCTTGGTGAAGTATTCTTTTAAACCTTCACTCTTTTTTTTTTTTTTTTTTACAATTATGCCTTTTGTTATTTTATTATTGAGTTAAGATTTCTTTATGTATTCTGGATTAAAGTCCTTTATATGATATATAACTAAAAATATTTTCTCCCAGACAGTTAACTGTCATTTTACTTACAGTATAATTTGAAAAGCAGAAGTTAATATTGATAAATTCCAATTTAGACATTTTTCTCTTATGAATCATGTGAATGGTGTTCTACCTAAGAAATCATTATCCTATCTAATAATAGAGTAAAATGTAAATTAACATCACTCCGTTACGCCCACGATTGGGTGGTGGGAGGCTGGGGGGCGGGACTCGGGGTTGCCTATCCGGCCATTGAGAGGCACGGATCTGCTGCCACTGAGGGGGGCGGGACTCCCGCCCCCTGCGACTCTCAACGGCCAGATCGAGGCCAGATCCGCGGCCGCTGAGGGGGCCTGCGCGGACACCCAGCTGTGCCTCTCAACGTCAGGGTAGCCAGGTGTCCACGGCAGCCCCCCTCAGCGGCCGTTGAGAGGCGCAGGGGGTGGGAGTCCCGCCCCCTGCGCCTCTCAACAGCAGGGTAGCCCCCCTCAGCGGCCACGGACCATCAAAAGCATGGGAGCTGGGTGCTCAGGGACCCAGCTCCCCACGATCAAAAGCTAAAGTGTGGCAGCTGGATGCCTTTCCGCTCAAGCACCAGGCCTTTCAGAAGCCTCCGCCACGCCAGAGGCTTCTGAAAGGCCTGGTGCACCAGCGATCGAAAGTGAAAGCGTGGCAGCTGGATGCCTTTCTGCTCAGACACCAGGCCTTTCAGAAGCCTCCGCCGCACTGGAGGCTTCTGAAAGGCCTGGTGCACTAGCGGACAGGCACCCAGCTCCCCGTGATCAAAAGCAAAAGCGTGTAGGGGACCCTACACATGCATGATTCAATCATGCACTGGGCCTCTAGTCTAATATATTTGGTAATGAACATTTTCCCCTAAAATCTCTGCAGTTCTATGATGCACTTCAGACAATTCTACAGGTATGAATTAAATTTCATTTTTGCACATAGATGTGCAAATATTCCAGCTCCATTGTAGACAAGACCATCCTCCTGCACTGAATTAAATGTGTTTTTTTTATTTTATTTATTTTTGTATTTCAGAGAGAAAAGGAGAGGGGAAAAGAGAAACATCAATGGTGAGAGAGAATCATTGACTGGCTGCCTCCTGAACAACTCCGCACAGGAGACTGAGCCAGCAACCCAGGCATATGCCCTTTGACAGAATCAAACCCGGGACCCTTCAGTCCACAGCCTGACACTCTATCCACTGAGCCAAACAAACTAGGACCTGAATTAACTTTTCACTGTGTCAAACATGTACTGCCATTCATGTCTACTTCTGGGCTTCCTAGTTTGGTCTGTTGATTGATATGACTATCATTTTATGATTACAGCACTGTTTTCATTATGATGTCTTTATCCTAAATCTTCAGATCAAGTACTTTAGAGTCTCTTTGTTCCTATTTTCTCAAAATTGTTTGTCTATTTTATTTCCTTAGAAATTCTATACAATTTTAGTATCACCTATTAATTTCTATATAAAATCTTGCTGGGATTTTTGTTGTAATTGGTTATCCCTCGACTGATTACCCCTTAAGTTCATTTTCCCTCTTGTACATTCCTATAAACAAATTAATCTTCTTTATCCTTTTGAATTCAACTTATTTTGACCTGATAATTTATTTTATTTTATATTTCTTCTGCTGGAATATTCTCAAACCAGATATTAGAATGTCTGATTCCTTGTCATTCATGGCTCAGCTGAAATGTCTCCTCAGGAAGAATTTTGCTGACCATTCAAGTTGTCCACTGAGTACTCTTTAACATAGAATTTATCTTATTATTTAAAAATGTTAATTACTGCCCCTGAATAGTATGCATCTAAGAACACATAAACATGTTAAATATTGTCTTTGTCTGGGTTGCCATAACAAAATACCACAGACTGGATAACTTATAAAGAACAAAGATTTATTCCTCACAGTTCTGTAGTCTGGAAGTTTTGAGGTCAGAGTGCCAGCATGATCAGACAAGGCTCTTGTTCTGGGTTTCTGACTTCTGGTTGTAGCCTCATATCCAAAAGGGGATGATATAGCTCTTTGGGGCCTATTTTATATGGTCACTAATCCCATTCATGAGGGTTCTGCTTCATGAGCTATTAACTTACCCAAAGCCCCACCTCCTAAAATTATCACCTTGGGCATGGGTTTTCAACATATACTTTTTTGGGGGGGTGGGGGGACAAAAGCATTCAGACCATAGCACCTTTCCCAACCAAGAATATGCTATCCTTCACCTTATATTAAGTATTCTCTGATGTCTCTCATTAAAATTTAGTTTTCTCAATATAATTTCTATATCCTTTTAGTTTGGTCATTCATATTTTATTTTTGCTATAGTTAGTGTGCATAGAATTGCTTTTCCATTTATTTTCATGTGGATGTATAAAAAAGAATGATTTTTCTGTAATTTTTGCTAACAATCTGTTTTATACATCATATTACTTCTAGTTTTCTTTGTTTTTCAGTTTGTCTTTTGAATTTGTCTTTAGAGAAAAAAATATTTTTATGATACTTATAATTGTGGCTTCCTTACCCCTAATCCTATATATATATGTGTGTGTGTATGTGTGTGTGTGTGTGTGTGTGTGTGTGTGTGTGTGTGTGTATCTTGAGTAGTGATTCTTAATTGAAGAGGTAAATCCTCTCCAGAGTCTGGGTAGGACTATCCAAGAATCCCATGAAGGTCTTTTCTCCTAACCACATAAGCCCCTATATAATTCCCTTATTTGTATTAATATTAAAAAAACATTGAAGACATATTAAATAAAAAGCACTATCAGAAAAGTGATACATAATATTAGTAAAATTAGACATCTTTGAATGGTTCAAGACATAAAATAAATTACTTTAAAATTTTCCTTTAAATGTCACATTTGTTTTTTTGTTTGTTTCTTAGACCTTTTATTTATCATGTTAAATAGTAGTTTTAATTAGAACTTTTCTTCTTCAGGAGTTGATTTTGCCAAATCATCTTTTGCAAACTATTGAGATAATCTTTCTCCTTTGATTTTGTGATATTATGAATGCTACAAATAGAACTTAGAATATTAAACTCTCTTTTAATTTGGGGATAAAGTCAACACGATCATGTTTTAATGTTCTTTTAATACATTTGTGGATTAGATGTGGTAGTTTCCTATTAAGGATTTTTGCATACATGGCAGAAACTCCCATTCTTTCTTTGTTACAGAGCCTTGCTGTCTTTGAGCAGCAATGTGTTCAGCTAAATGACTACACTGCTCAGCCTTTCTTGAATCCAGATGTAACCAAGTAACTAAGTTCTGCTTACTCAATACAAGTATTGTGTGTGACTTCTAGGTAGTTTTCTTAAAGAGATCTCACTAGGCTATATGGTACTTGTTGACTTTCCTCCTCTTTCCTAAAACTTTTGTGTTATGGTTGGAGGTCCAGCAGCCACCCTAGACTATGACTTGAAAAGGAAACCTCACACTAGGAGAGTGAAAGAGAAAAGTACCAGGAACTTGGGATGTTTCTGCAGCTGGCATATCAGTCACAACCTGCCTATATTTTGACTTCATTTATATAAGAAATAAACTTCTATCTTAAGTGACTCTAATTTTGCATTTTCAGCTGCTTTACCTGAACCTAATCCTAGTAAATTAGGTTCATCCATAGTTATAAGTGAGATTGGTCTATAATTTTCTACTTTTTAAAGATCTATGTAATGATTTCATATAAGATATGCTGATTTTGGAAAGTAATCAGGATGTTCTAATTTTTTTTCCTTAACTTTGAAAAAGATAAAGCATTTATCTGCAACAGTCAAGCACAGTTTTAGAAATACTTTTGGAAAGTTTTGTCTTTGTTTAAATATACTCCTTCTCCTTATGTTAATTAGCACTGGGATTTTCTTAAAATCATCCATTTCACCGATTTTATTCAAATTATGCACCATTCTAATGTTCCATCTCTTCTGTATTATACATTCATCCACAGCATTTTACTTAATTAAACTTGATTTGTGCTTATAATTATGTGTATTCAGTTTTTTTAAATAAGTAGAATTTAGTTATATTCATCATTTTTTTCTTCTTCTTTTAGAAGACACTGTCTCTATGTGCTTGAAAGATCCAGCTTCCTTTGAATAGCTATGTATTTCAGGGTAGGCACTTATGACTTAGTCCAGAGACTCTAATCCTAATTGTTCTGAGACAGTACTGTAATCTTTATTCTATTTTTCTTTTCATTGATTGGTTTAGTCAAAAGCAGGAGATAAACTTGTAGTCAAAAGATATGAGGGAAACTATATTGAGAAATTTCTGGAATTAGTAGTCTTATGCCTCAAAAGAGACATAAAGAATACATAGTTAGATATCATCATGTGTGGAAGGGACTCCTAGGAATTTATGACCATGTTGTACACATAAGTAAAGCTGGTCTTTGGTGAAATCCAACACACAGAAAGGGTTGGGTAAAGACCATCACTGGAGCCCCGGGTATACTATATGTTCTGAAAGATCGTCAATGATCAAGTCAATTGAGTCAGAGTTTTCTTTACTTATGACTAAAGGCTTCCTTATTGATATACTTTTTCTAATTTTATCTAATCATTTTCCATTTTTCAATCTTAACTTATCATTCTTATATTTCTATTTTTGTATTCTCTATATTCTCAAGTTGCATATAAAATAAATTTACTTTAATGATTCTATATTTAACAATGGAAACTTTCTTCTGAGTGCAGTTATCTATCTATATATAAAAGTCTAATATGCTAAATGTCTGACCGATTGACCAGTCGACCGCTCAACCAGTCACTATGACACACACTGACCACCAGAGGGCAGACACTCCAACTGGTAGGTTAGCTTGCTGCTGGGGTCCGGCCTAGCAGGACTGGGCGAGATGAGCTGGACACACCCTGGAGCCCTCCTGCAGGCCATCCCCAGCCAGCCAACCTCCTGCAGCCCCTCCCCGGCTGGTCAGCCCCCATTGGCCCTGGTTGGGACTGGGCGAGATGGCCCTGATTGGCTCTGATCACTGGCCAGGCTGAGGGACCCCACCGGTGCATGAATTTGTGCACTGGGACTCTAGTAATGATATAAAAGTAATGTATTAGTTTCATTATTAATATATATTTTTATTATTTAGGAATTTTATAGATAAATATGTATATATATGTGTGTGTGTTCGTGTGTGTATATACATACATGTTTAAGTTTGGGTAATTTTATTTAGAATATTGATATCCATTTTTGTCTAACAGGATTTAATAAAATAGTAGTCTATAGAATTATTCCTTTTGATAATTAAATATATTTTCTTTGTTGCCTAATACATGATTAATGGTTTGATTGTCCCATAAACATGTTCCCTTATTATATAAAATTATTTGCCTTTTTAAGCAATCTGTCTAGTTATTTTATTCTTATTTAATTTTGTTCTTTTCTTGGTCTTTCAAAGACCAAGGTTTCTGATAATTTCTCCTTTTAAAGCTGTTTTAACTTTATAAATTTTTGTACATATGATATATATGGTAATATTGCTGATATTTTCAACTACCTGGTTTATTTTTCATTATATGTCTGACTCCATGTAAAAATATTCTACAAAATTATTCTGCTTTCCAAATTCTGCATTATTGTTACTTTATTTTATTACTTCAAATATATTAATTTTATATACACATGTTCTTCACTAGAACACATTTACTTATAGCTACTGCCATAAACAGTGAATTTTATCCCAACTATAAAAGGGTAATTTAGAAGAAAAATAAAGTGTCACTTCTGACATCTCTCCAAAATTTTGTTTATATTGAATTTAATTTAATGGTTAGCATCAAATTAATTAGTTCAAGTGAATTATCTGTATCTGATTTACATATTAAAGCTTTAGATGATTATGTCTAAATGGATCATAATTCTGTTTAGTAATAAGATTTATATCAGTATATTTTTCCCCACCTTCCTGATTTGGTTATATTTTTTACTAGTAAAATGAATTATTTTTTGTTATTCTCAGCTATCCATGTCATATTTTAAAATAATGCTATGATGTAACACTCCAAATCCGGAAAGTAGACTCACTAACAGTGTATAAACTTGCTTTATCAAAATAAGTGTGAAATGCAATTTCAAGCACACTTTGGTATCACTCCTAAATCTTTTTCAATAATATTATAGTTCTGCATATGAAAGATGCTTACTACATATGGTTGAATAAATGAATGGAAAATAAGGAATCGAGGAATGCATACAAAATGGATATTACAATCTCTCACATTTAACATTTCAAATAATAGTTTTTCAATCATTGAAATAAAGCTTGTATTCTTAAATATCCCCAGTTCATCTTGAAGTTTACTCAAATTATTAGTAATTATGTAAATATTGTTGCAATTGAAGTATATCTAGAGCATGTACAACTATTTCTCAAGTACAATTAGAAGCTATGCATCAATTCATTAAGATGTATATATGCAAGGACTGAGCACTCCAGATCTCAGGACCAACAGATATTAATATGTTCAATAATCACTAAGCAATAAGTATACATTTTTAGGTTCATTGCTTAGAACCTACATGTTGATTTATCAAAGTACTGCTAATTTTAAATTTTATTTTTTGAAGAAAACAATGATTTGAGAATGACGTGGTATATGAGTTTATAGTAATAAGCAGTGACTAAGCTGGCTAAGCACAGCATTTTATGAAGCCAAAAATACAAATCAAATTACCGTAGAAAATAATCATATATGAGGCATCTTTAAAAACAATCCATAAAAAAAAGAAAATAAGAGCACATGAAAATGATGCGACAGTCCTCCCAAAACACACACCAAATGACCTTTTGTACCAAACAATTCAAATGAAATTGCATTTCTGAAATAAAAGGATAAATGAACATGCTCTAAGGATTTATTATTGAATAAATACTACATAAATTATTTTAGGAACTACTGAAATAAAATTCTTTTGGGTTATTTCTGGGTTTATTAAAGTACTAGATAACTCTAACTCTTACCCCAACAGGAATATTTAAAATTCTCTTTATATGTATGTAGTCGAATGTTTTTTGTTGTTTTTTTTTTTTTTTTGTGTGTGTGTGTGTGTGTGTGTGTGTGTGTGTGTGTGTGTGATTATCCCACATATATTCTGAAGAAAGAGAGAAATGGGATGTTTGGTATTGATACTGAAGTAGTACATATGTTTGTGTCACAGAGGCTCAAAATAAACACGGTCTGTGTTTGTAGTTTTGATTTTGTGCGTGTGTGTCTGTCACTTCCTAGAACACTGTGTATGTAGGCAGATAAACACATACTATTTCAAATTATTCTCTTTTAGTTTTCTGCTTATTTATAATTTAAAAAGTCTGTATTTTTCCCTGAAAATAAGAGAAAATAATCTAAAACACATCAGAATCTTTTTCTACATTTTGCAGAACTTTGAAAAAATAAAATGCAAATATTTAAACTGGTGGTGAATTAAGTCTAACAAACCTTATTCTTGTCTATAACAGAGGAACTGGGATAAATCATTTCAATAATATATTCTTCAGCCCAGTTAGCCAAATCTCTTCCAACCAGGAGATTTGAGAAATATGCTCGGTTTATGTGGGTCTTCTCTCTACTACTGGGGATGATTCAGCAGAGCTAATTGGTAAGCAAAGCTTTTCTCTTAGGTTATTCATTCAGCTAATGTGGTCTTAGCTGGGACTTTTCAGGAATAGACAGTAATATTAACTTTGCAACTTGTTGATATCCTGAACTGCTTATTCCTTGTTGTTTATTAGATTCGTCTTAAACTGGGTGCATTAGGTACATCATTGAACCCTGCCTGTGGAATTTAGTGCCTCAAGCAAAGTTACTCTCGGTAACTTTGTTATAGAATTCAATTTTATAGACACACATGCAGAGTAAAAGCAAACTCACTAGATATCTATGGGCAAGGAGCTATCTGAAGGGAGGATTTCACAACTTTACCAGGCGCTGTAGTAAAAAAATAACAAAAGTTCTGATGAATTATCTGTATTTTCTAGATATAAAACTTACTCATAAAGAAAACATTAAAAAAAAAAAACCTTGACTGTCAAACCCATAATTCTCAGAAGTTGTACTAATGTTGACAGATTAATTTTATTTTAACTAATTTGTTTGGATTTGTTCAGTTGCCTGAACTGATTGACATTAATAATGTTGAAATGCAGAGTGATGGAATATAATACTTTACCTAAATATTTCTGCATTAGGATTTTATGGTAAACATCACACATAATGCTTTATATCTAATTCACTTTATTAATGGTGTGATCTTACCAAAACCAAGCTACAAGGAGAATGTTGGTGTTTTTATAAATCTTTAATCATCAGCATGATAAAATTCAATTATTTTATTTATTGTAAAATATGTTTATTTTACAAGTGATTTTGATTATGCTTATGACACTGAGAAATCCCCTTATCTGGATAATAGTGATGACCTCTATGGCATCCAGGCTGCCACTTTCCCAACTGCATTTCCATCTATGACATCAACAGTGTTTACAAGATTATTTATCATAACTTTCTAACTATACTTCTTTAGTTATTTGTACTGTTTTACTATCCCAGGAAATAATAGATTTACTATTGCATATTCTACTTAAGAAACTGATTAATTAATTAATCCACTCAACAAATACTGCTTGATTGTGTACTAAGTAGATCTAAGACAAATCACTTTAATGGAGTGGTAGTGGAAAAATATGTAATACTAGAGGCCCATTGCACGAAATTCGTGCATGGAGGGGGGGGTGTCCCTCAGGCCAGCCTGTACCCTCTCCAATCTGGGACATCCCTCTCACAATCCAGGACTGCTGGCTCCCAACCGCTCACCTGCCTGCCTTCCTAATTGCCCCTAACCGCTTCTGCCTGCCAGCCTGATCACCCCCTAACCACTCCACTGCCAGCCTGATTTATGTCTAACTGCTCCCCTGCCAGCCTGTTTGCCCCCAACTTTTCTCCTCTGCCGGCCTGGTCACCCCTGACTGCCCTCTACTGCAGGGTTGATCGCCTCCAACTTTCCTCCCTTGCAGGCCTGGGTCCCTCCCAACTGCCCTTCCCTGCTGGCCATCTTGTGGTGGCCATCTTGTGTCCACATGGGGGCAGGATCTTTGACCACATGGGGGCATCCACATTGTGTGTTGGAGTGATGGTCAATCTGCATATTACTCTTTTATTAGATAGGATTCTCCCACTCTTTTTTAAACTATATTAATTTCAACACAAATCACCTTTCCAATGTGCTAAGCATCTTTATGTTGGGAATACTCCCATATACAGAATCAAGAATTATAAATTGATTACAAGTTTTAAGGGAAAAATCACTATTCATTAATTTGTGCTTTCTTTCTTTTTTTTTAGAAACAAAACTCAACTCTAGCTAACTGAAGAGACTTTGTAGAAATGTACATTGAAAGAGTACTAGTATCTAACCCAAATCTTCCCTGAAATAAATTTGCAAGTCTCTTTCATCCTTGCATATTCAATTCTATGATATAAATAATGAGGCATAAAGAGATCAGTGTAAATATATACTGGTGCTTTACTTGACAAAATACCTTTCAGATCTTTAGCTGTTGTTTTGGGTTCAATTGTGTCTATCCTAAGGATGTTGAAGTTCTAATCCAAGTACCTTTGACTGCGAATTTCTTTGGAAAAAGGGTCTTTGTAGATCATCAAGTTGAGGTCATTAGTGTGGGCCCTAATTCAATGTGACTGGTGTTATAAAAAAGGGGGAGTTTAGTGGAGAGAACACCATACAAGGATGATGTCATTTGCAAGCCAAAAATTGCCAAAGATTAACAACTAAAAACCCAGAGCTAGGAAAGAGACCTGGAACGTCTTCCTCCTAGGGATTTTAAGGAACCAACGCTGCTGACACTTTGAAGTCCGACTTTTGGCCTCCAGAACTGTGAGACCAATTTCCTGTTTCAGCTGCTCAGTTTGCCATACTTTCTTATGACAGGCCTAGGAAACTAACACAATTGCTTCCTGGATTCTTCTGTGAAACATATGCTAGGGTGGGATAACACACACACAAAAAAATCCCAGCATTTTAAATTCTTGGTGTTGTTGAATTCTTCCTTTGTTTTCTCACTCCAACTTTCTTGCCCACTACTGGGTTCAGGTTTGCACTATTCAACCCAAGAATTCAGGAACCAAACCATCAATTGCTCAAGACTATTTACTGCATTCAGAATCACTGCTAAGTGGAGTCCTATTAACAACTCAACTCTTGAATACTCAATTCACACAATAATTCACAGTTCAGTTCTACAATTAGGTTCTGCATATAAAAATTTTCAAAAACAGTTTCAAAAATCCCTTCATGAAGCTAGTTCCTGGTTTAGTGATATGACTTAGCAGACATGAGGAGAGATGCAAGAGGGGCATTGCTGGTTCCCTCCTGCAAGTGTGACCTCCCTTAGGGAAATACTGACATTTTTTTTCTTTTTTTTCTTTTTTTAATATATTTTATTGATTTTTTACAGAGAGGAAGAGAGAGGGATAGAGAGTTAGAAACATCGATGAGAGAGAAACATCGATCAGCTGCCTCCTGCACACCCCCTACTGGGGACATGCCCGCAACCAAGGTACATGCCCTTGACTGGAATCGAACCTGGGACCCTTGAGTCCGCAGGCCGACGCTCTATCCACTGAGCCAAACCGGTTTTGGCAATACTGACATTTTTAATTTAGGGAGAAACAGTTAATAGCTTCTATAGGCAATGGAGAGGGAATGGTCTTTTCTGGTATTATTAGTTGGGAATGCACTAGAGAATTTGGAGGTCCTCTATGTCTTTCCATTTGTCTCAAATATCCCCATTTTTTGGTCTATTCTGTTGGCCAATGCCCTACTTTTACAAGAGACCTATTCAAGTCTATGAATTCACTAGAACGCCTAATTAAGAAACCAAATGACTTGTATGCGTGCATCTGAGCATAACCAATGGACACAGATAGGGTGGGGAGGATAGGGGGGTGAGGACATGTACTGGGGTGTGGGGAGGAATGGGAGAGGTCAAGGGGGAAAAAGGAGATATATGTAATACTTTAAACAATAAATAATTTAAATTGGAAAAAAGAAAAGAAAAGAAACCCATAGAAGGAAATTTTGGGCTTGGATTTTTTATTCTGTCAGCCCAGCAGATACAAAAATAATAAATATTTTCACAATCAGAGAATTCTCAGCTTCATTCTATGCATCAAGACAAGAAAATAGAAATTCTTTGAATTATCTAAGAGCTCAGAAGCAATCGCTGCAGTTCTATAGTTCCCCATTCTTCCATTTATTGTTCTAATGCTCTCATGATCCCGCATAATCTTGCCCTCAATGGGACTGTGGTTCTAGTTACATTAGGTAATAAATCAATTAGGCATTTCACCATTGCATGCTATGAGCATCTAGATTTCCATTGTGAAAATATAAAACAATTGACCAGAAAACCAATTCCCAATGTGCTACATTTCTCTGAGTATTTTTGGTTGGAAGCATACTTTCTATTTCTATTATCTTTGGTTATGAGTAAATCAGGAGTGATTTCTTTTGTCTAATGTAAAATAAACTTACTGAATGAATAGGGGGAACACATCAGATTGAAGGGAAAGTTGAAGAAACAGGCTGGTAACAGAGAGAAACCAATAAAATTCAGATTTTTAAAAAATATAATCGAAAAGTGTTGGTTGGCTTGTTATTGATAGATACAGAGAAAATTACTTAGGAAAATATAACTTTATTACTAAAAAGTGTTTGCCTCAAAAGCCAATTAAGTTACCTGGTGAATTAAGTTGGCTTACAAAAAACTATAAGGATTATTTTTTAATGTAGTATAGACAAGCATATAGCCTCATTTTTCCTAGCACAATGATCCTTTTAGGAGGAGGAAACAGGTTCATATTATCCAAACAGGCAAGCCAAAAGGGAGTGAATCCAAAAACAGCCAAATCTAAGGAAAAGAGGGGGCAAAGAGGATTTATGTTCCCTAAACTAAAATTTTCTGCCTTTTCTTGTCCCAGAGAAAATGTCTATATTAGTGAGTGCCCTTAAAATTCAAGCATGTGTATTAGGATACTTTTGTTTGCAAGTAACAAGCCCACTGTGAATAAGTTTAAGCATAGATTGGGGTTTATTAGCTTGTATAACCAACCAGTGAGGGTAAGATGGTTCTCGGAGCAGTAAGAATCAGAAACCAAGAAAACATCACAATTCTTTATTTTCTTTTTTTATGTTCCCTTTTATTTATGTTGCACCTTATTTGCTCAACAATTAATAAATTCCACTCATGGTAGGTGACAAAGTCTAAGACAACTTCATATTCACAAGCTTACAGCTCCAAGTCTTGAGAGAAAGGGCCTCTCTTTGCTTAAAAAGAATTTAAAGGAAAAGATCAGAGAAAGAGTAAGCTCCAGTTACATTCCATTACCTGTGATGAATGGCAAGTCCCAATTTGGTAAGAACAGCTCTGTTTGCCCTGTTTATACCCATTATCCTATGATTATTAAAAGCCTTTCCTTTCCCTCTCAAAGATACCCTGGTAGAGACAAATTTTATGGTCAGCCTTAAATCCTGTAGCTGGCAGCACCTGACAGAACCAAAAGAACCATGGTGTGTTCTGGTCAGCTCAAAGTGTACACACACCCACCAATCCATCCATTCAAGTTCTCTGCCTCCAACACAGGTTTTCAAATTTTTAATTGACTGTCATGAAACAAATGAAATTATAGGCCGAAAAAATGCCTAAGTGTACCGTGAGAATAGCTACTTTTTGGTGTGTTTTTTTCACAACCACACTTTCTGATGTACTCTTTGGTGAAGATTATGCAACTGCTGTTTGTTAGTTAACCTTTGCTAAAAAGTGAAAAACCAAAAAAACAAATGAAGATACATTCAGTTGGCATACTAACCTGACAAAAAGGGTGGATGTTTATATTTCTCTTCCAGAATCTATAAAGTAAAAATTTACTTATTTTGTTTGTCCTAAAATATCAAAACTAAGGAAGTAATTATAAGTAAAAATATTTTCAATTGCAAAATGTTCTATTAAGCTTCTGTTCTTTTTTTGTTTGTTTGTTTGTTTGTTTTTAATCTGGAAGAAAAGGTGATGGCAAATAACTTTTATTTGAAATTGAAACAAAGACATTAGTGGGGTTTTTTGTTGTTGTTGTTTTTGAGCTCAGAGAGTCACTACAACTGGAAGCTTTGCATAACTGCTATCACTTAAGAGAAAATCAAGCCAGGAAAGATCTGGTTAGAGAACTAGTAGAGTTTTAAAGACAAATGATTAAAAAGGGCTTTTAATGCCAACCTTTGAATTCAGGGTAATGTTTTGGATGCAGGAACAATTAGAGACAGGTATTTAATTATTCAGATTATGTTTACCACACTATAATCTTTAGATCAGAATGCATGAGAAAATAAGAGGAAATGCCAAATCTGAAGTCTCATATTGGGACCATTAACTCATTTATTTCTGAGTATCTGGCACATAGTACAATCTTTGTTAATGATTTGTTGAATGAAGTAATGGAGTTTTAACATGTCCCATAAATCTGAACATTAGTCTGCAACATGTATCATATTTTACTAAGTTGAAGACATATCTTCAATTTATTATTCTGTAAATTTACAACTATTATTTTTATTCCATTAATAACAAAAATTTTTTCTATTATAACTGAGCAGAAATAACACTAACAAAGTCTGGGATTGGTGGTGGTGTTCCAGAATCTTTTGAGAAACTGATGAAACTTTGGAAATCTGTAGAAAAAGGATGCTGGTAATAAGTACAACATTTTTTTCA
The DNA here is from genome assembly GCF_951640355.1 of Cnephaeus nilssonii. Lineage (NCBI taxonomy): Eukaryota > Metazoa > Chordata > Mammalia > Chiroptera > Vespertilionidae > Cnephaeus > Cnephaeus nilssonii. The sequence goes on from NC_137080.1 coordinate 49,822,054, forward strand.
CAGCTCTGGGCGATTCAAAGATGACCTAGAGATTGTTCATGAGATCATTTGGGATTAAAAGGAAGACAAACTTTTTTGAGGGGGAGTCAACAATATAAAAAATCATGCCCTAGATGTTTGGCTCAGTGGCTAGAGCATTGGCCTGAGGACCAAAGGATCCCAGGTTTGATTCCGGCCAAGGGGCATATGCCCGGGTTGCAGGTTCAATCCCCAGTAGAGAGCATGCAGTAGGCAGCCAATCAATGATTCTCTCCTATCATTGATATCTCTCTCTCTCTCTCTCTCTCTCTCTCTCTCTCTCTCTCTCTCCAACCCTTCCTCTCTGAAATCAATAAAAATATATATTTTTCAAAATCATGACCAATGAACCAGGGTTAGTTATATTAACAATGTGATTTGGAACAAGTTACTTGAATGTCTTGTGTTCAGTTTTTCATCTGTACTGTAAGGTCATCAATTTGTCTTCTAAATGAAATAATACCATACTGCTGACTTTAAGAGAGACTTTGCAGTAACTTGAGGATTAAAATGCTACTGTGTTTGTTTTGGATAGAACTTGTAGCATGAAGTGAACATTTCCACGGGCACCTGAAGTCTGTACCTAACTTCAGAGCCGCCAAGCATATAACTATTCTAGTTATCCACAGTTGTGCAACAACCTATATTAAAATGTCAAGGCTATTACACAAAAGCAATAATTTATTTTGCTTACAAATGTATAATTTTGATAGGGTTTGGTGGAGTCAGCTGATCTCTATTCAACACGGTATCAGCTGAAGGAGTTCACCTAGGCTAGAAGATCTGCTCATAAAATGATTAAATCTTGTGACTGGCAATCTGATGCTGGTTATTGAGTATCTCCATGGGACTGGCAGTTGGGCATCTTTACTGTTTGGGGACTATTTTCAACAGTAAATATCCAAGAGACAGGAAGTAGAAGCTGTCAGGTTCATAAGGACTATACACTGAAACTGACAGAGTATCACTTCTACCATATTTTATTGACCAAACAGTAACAAAGCCTGGAATTAAAGGAAACATATAGACATAATGGGAGAGGAGTTAAAGAATACTGGAGCTATTTTTTAAAATAACCATTGTGGTGATTTCCAAGTTCCCTGAAATAAGCTTTGTTTCTCATATTTATGTAATATTATTTTTAATGAATGGCTGAGCATTTTATGTTGGATATGAAAGACCATCCTTGCACAAATTCACTTTCAAAGGAATTCCACGATTTAATGATTCCACTAAGGACACTCTTGCACTCTATGCTGATTTGAAGGAACTAATTTCTAGTTTTTTTTAAAAAAAACCGCATCCCTATTGAACAGCCTAGGAAAGCAAACTGATTAATATGCAGTGCTTAGCACTGGTGCTAGTAATTTAATGTCATTTGCATCAACAAAACCCCCCTCTGTACCAAATAACCCTGTAAATTGACCATTTTTCTCATTTTGTTTCACAGTGTGATTTCTCTTAAAAATCTCTTTTCTGCTAAGGATACTGTCCCTCAGGCTCTCTCAACTACATCCAAATCTATTCTCCCCAGCTGGATTATATTGCATTGTATTGCTCCTTATCTGGCTAGTTTTTCAATGAGCATGCAGCCAAGTTAGAACACCTGTGAGTTCTTTTATCATGTGGAACTGAGCTCAACCTGGACTAAATAAACCTACTCAAATGTAGAGATGGAAAAAAATCAACATCAATAGACTCAGTAGATACTAAATTTATGAACCTTGGTCTCAGAGGGGTTTTTGTTAACTTGACCACAAAGTCAAGGAAGTAAAAGCAAAAATTAATGAATGGAACTACATCAAACCAAAAAGCTACTGCACAGTAAAAGAAATCATTAACAAAATAAAAAGGGAACCAACTGGATGAAATAAAATATTTGAAAATAATAGCTCTCATAAGGGGCTATATCCAAGATATATAAAGAAAGGCTGGCTTCATAAAATGAATTGCTGCATCCCACATCTATTTCTAAAACAGTGCTTATAGAATCAGTATTACTTTTTACTTAAATGTTTAAATGGAATTCATCAGTTAAGCTACATGGGCCTACATTTTTGTTGTTGTTTTGTGGGAATTTTTAAATTACAAATTAAATTACTTTAATAAATATAGGCTATTTAGGTTATCTATTTCTTCTTGAATGAGCTTTGCTGATTTCTGTTTTTTGAACCATTTGCTCATTTCATCTAAGTTGTGAAATATATTAGCACAAAGCAGTTCATAATTGAATACTGTGACTTTTTTTCTGATCTGGCTAGGACCTTATCAATTAATTGAACTCTTCAAATATTTAATTTTGGATTGAATTGATTTAAAAAAATGTTTTTATGGATTTTTTAGAGAGGAAGAGAGAAGGATAGAGAGATAGCAACATCGATGAGAAAGAGACATTGATCGGCGGCCTCCTGCACACCCCCCTCTGAAGATCAAGCCCGCAACTCAGGCATGTGCCCTGACCAGGAATTGAACTAGGAACCTCTTGGTTTATAGGTCAATGCACACTGGCTGGGCTCACTGATTTTTTTCTGTGCTTTTATTGTTGCTCAATGACCTTGTCTTCTGATCTTTATTATTTCTTTCCTGTTTATTTTGGTTTTTATTTTTCTAATTTACAGGAATTGGAAAAAGTAGGTTTATACTTGTTAATATGGAAAAATAATTAATGAATAATAATACAAGAAAAATAAATAATAATACAAGGCATACTCACAACTGTAAACATATTTTTGCCCACCACTCCCTATATTAAGGTAGATGCTTAAATGATTACCTTGAAATCTTTCTCTTTTCTAATATAAGCACATGAAATGTTGTAAGTATATTTTTGTAAATGTTAATAGGTGGTGCTTTCATTTTAATTCAGTTCAAAATATTTTCTAATTGATTTCTTATTTGACTCAGAGGTTATTTAGAAATATGTTGTTTCACTTCCGAATATTCAGAATTTTTTTAAAAGTTTTTTGTTGTTGTTGATTTCTAACTTAATTCTTTTTTCAGAATACATTCTTGTATAAATTTGAGTTGTTTTCATTTATTAACACTTGTTTTATGCCCTAGAATATAATCTATCCTAGTAAATAGTTCATGTCATTTAACTATGTTGCAGTGTTCCATACAGAGTTGTTTGAAAACATTGTTCAAGTCTCCTATATTCTTTTTTTAAAATTTGTTATCTCAATTACTGATAGAGAAATGTGTTATCCATTTCTCCATTCGTTGCTATTCACTTTGCTTCATGTATTTCAAGCTCATTATCAGTAGCATACACATTTAGAATTGTTATGTCTTCTTGATGACTTGATCTATTTATCATTTGAAAATGTCTAGTAATCCCCATTTTCACATCTGCTTTGTCTCATATTAATCAACCATCCTCACTTTCTTTTGATGAGTATTTCCATTGCATACTTTGTTTTACCTTTTAACTTTAAACAAATCTGTATATTTATATTTAATGGGGTTCTTGTGGACAGTATGCAGCTGGGTCTTTTTGTTTTAAATCAAATAATTCAGCCTTTAACTCAAGTATTTACACCTTTTGAATTTAACATATTAACTAATGTTATTTCCTACTTGAGTATTCTCAGCTATCTGTTCCTTTTTCCATTTTTTTCTTGCTTTCTGTTGGATTGAGATTTCTATGATTTAATTTCAGATGCATTATTGATGTTATCCAAATATTTATGTTTAATTTTCTTAATGATTGATTTGGAATTTACAATATATACCTTCATTTTATGACAATATTATTTACTTTCAAATAATATTAAGCCAATTCATGTATAAGATAAGATTTTATGTCAGTAGCCTTTCATTATCTTCTTCTGGACTTTCTGCTTTTGTTTGCATAAATTTTATTTTATTTATTTTTAATATATTTTTATTAATTTCAGAGAGAAAGGGAGAGGGAGAAAGAGAGAAACATCAATGATGAGAATCATTGATTGGCTGCTTCCTGCATGGACCACACTGGGGATCGAGCCCACAACCAGGGTATGTACCCTGATCTGACCAGGAATGGAATCATGACCTCCTAGTTCATAGGATGAAATTTATTTTTATACCTTTTAATATATATAATACAGGATTTACCAATCCCTTCTTGTTATTATCTAACCTTTGCTATAGTTTTTCAAGGCTTTATTACTAGGTAAATGCAAGTTTACATTTGTTGTTTACTGCTGGTGAATCAAATATTTTCTCTTTTTAATTGATTGTCTTTTACTAAAATAATTTATTTTTCCTTTATTCTGTATTGTCTGCTACTATTAGAGCCATATGTCTGGGCTTATAACTAAGGGAATCTTACCTGTACATTTTTCATATCTTTATTTTACCTTTACTTTCAACCTTACTATGTTTCTTGTATACAGCAAAAATTGGAATTATTTTTTTCTACATGAGTCCACAGATTATGCAACATTAATCTCAGTTACTTAAAACAACAAAAGTTAACTTATACATGTGATTCTCAATAGTATATATGCTGCAAGCTCTGCTTCACTCTGTCCTTAACCCAGAACCTAGGTTGATGAGGGGACCCTATCTTCTGGAACAGTATTATTGCCTAAGTAAAGAATATAAAATATGGCAAAGTACACACTCTTGATGCTTCTGTCCTAAAGTGACATATGCTATTTTTTTCTCACATTTCATTACTCAAAGCAAGTTATACAATGAAACTAACTTCAAATCAAGAGGTGTGGTAAAAATAAGACATAGCCCAGCCTGGTTGGGTGTGGTTCAATGATTGAGCATTGACCCATGAACCAGGAGATCACAGTTTAATTCCCGGTGGGGGCACATGCCCAGGTTGCAGGTTAGATACCCAGCAGCCGATCAATGATTCTCTCTCATCATTGATGTTTCTATCTATCTCTCCCTCTCCCTTCTTCTCTCTGAAATCAATAATAATAATAATAATAATAAGAAGAAGAAGACAAAGCCCAGATTGTGACATATATTAATTAGTTGTATAACAGGGCTTATATAGTCTCCATGCCCCTTAACTTTATTACATACTTATTTTTTATTTTACATTATGTTGATTTTTTTTTCATATTATCCCCAGTTAACTAATAAATGAAGGAAGTTAGAAATGTTATTTCTGTTATTGTGTAATCTAATTAACTCTAGGGTTAGAATAATTGGTCTTGTTATCTATAAAGAGACCCCTTTCTGAGTGAAATAGGACCTAATTCTTCAATAGTATAATATATATTTTCCACAGATATTTGGAGATATCCAAAGCCATTGGGCTCTAACTTAAGTTGCAAGGTTGAAGACATTTGCACCAGAGGTATCCCACATCTGAATATTTGTGCTATTCATTTAAGATGATTTTGTAACAAATGAATATCAAAGCCAGCATCCATGGGGAATAACTACTCCTATAGTTTTCAAAACTTTAGAAATACCTTCTTTTAAAGAAGCATATCCACTAAAAATAATAATACTAAATTAAACTATTTAATTTATTAACATAAATTATATAAAACTTTCAGCCCTAATTATTATATTAATTAAAATCAACAATATTGCTTTAGGATCTTAGGATTGTGGAACTGTTAAGCCATATTTACTCGGTCAGTTCTCCCATTATATAGTTGATGAAACTGAGGTCTAAAAAAAGAGTGGTATAGACAGGTTTCTGTACTCAGAGTTCTCTGATCTTGCCCTATTGTTTAACATATTCTATACCTAACATTTCTACAAATCAAACTGACTCTCCCTTAATAGGTATATGGAGTATTTCAACACTATTTCCTATTGCTTATTATTAGCAATATATTGGAATATCATAAAGTTTGGGGAAATATTTTAAATTATTTATTTTTCTTAATTAAAGGCAAATGCTGTCTAGTTAAATTATAACTACTGAGAAAATGTTTAGAACTCATAAATTGTGAACATTTTCTCCCACACAAATATTCAGATATCATTGGTCATCCACTTACTTTTTAAGCTCTGACAATTTTCCAAGATTCAGAGTTCAAATAGCATGTGGATATTAGTTCAGACAAACATCACAGATTGTTATCAAAAGAATGTGTGAGTTTTAGTCAGCCAAAACCAGCAGCTGTCTCTGCTGTTGCAGATATATTTAGGGTATTTTTTGTATAGACATATGAACTAACCATCCATGAAATGTCACATGTTTTAACAGAGATTGTGACAGGAGCTATGGGTGACTAGGAAACATCATGAGTCAGTTTGAGTCTGGTTCTACATCTTAAAAGATACAAATCAAATCACATCACATAAGGAAAATGCATGAACTATTAAGACTAGACTCTGAATTCCACATAGAAAAAAAAAACTGTCACAACATTTAATGATATTGTCAGTATAGATTTGTCTAAGATTTGCAAAGAAAACCAAAGAAGAAAAAGAAGAAAAACAAACCAACAAAATAGCTCTGCTTTTGTTAAACATATACTCAATATTATCTTTAAGATAGTGCCTGCTAGTTAGTCAGGGGCTTAGCCAAGTGAATTATTTTTGGCTATTAAGTGATAGCTTTTATGATATTGCTTAAAAACTCTAAGGTAGTATGTAACATAAACTGTTTTAGGTGGTATAAAAAAAGAATACACTTTTTGAACAATCCTATTAGTCCTTTTGTGCTGTCATTAGGAGGTTGGTCAGACATTTAACAGTGTTGACTAGTTCTGATGTCATAGCCCAGAGTTTTTAGATGCTCAAAATACCATTGCAATTATAGGTAGTTACTAATAGTAGGAAAAGGCAAAGGAGAAGGCCAGGCATTATAAGCATGGCCATTTGGGCAGCTTTACTGGGAAGTGCAATTTTACACTTCTCAGGAGCCACCAGTCCATTCCCTGCAGATTACTGGGGGAAGGGGTCCAACAAAGGGGAGATGGGAATATGTACAGTGAGTTGGTGTGAGGTAGGGAAGGTGCCTGTCCATAAAGGATGGGAACAGACATTATTGGCCAGACGGGGTGGGGCCACTATAAACCCATGAAAATATGGGAACATTTCCTGTTTTATTCAATAATCCCCCAGACAAAGGAGTTTGCTCTCTTGGCTCTTGGCTCTGGGCTCTTTTGTTCCTCTGTCTTTGCTCCTGCCTGTGTTCCCTCCAAAGCCATGTGGCCATTGGGACCCAGCATGCAAAGGACTGATAGATTGCAACTGGGATTAGACTGTGCAAATATGGAACGGAAACTTTGGGCAACAGCTTTAATCCTACTCCTGCTAAAAGCACAGCTAGACTTCTTCCTTGGTGGGATGGAGAGAAATGGGACCTTGGAAACTCAGGGAATTAGCTCCACACAAATATATTCCACTCATTCTCCCACACAAGTTTCAGAAAATTATTTTTCTTGTAACATTGCAAGAAGCCCACTTCCACCAGCAATAGGTGAGTACAGGGAGAACTCCCCACTGATAACACTCAAATAAATGTCTTTTGTTAGTTGCTGCTTTTGGGTAGTGCAAATAAATAATACTGTCCTCAAGCCCTGACACAGAATCTGAGATAGTTCATCAGTTCAACTGAATTTTATCAAGCAAATACTTTTTCCCCCCCTCTTCATTTTCTTCTCTTATCACTGTACCTACTTCTTCTATCACTAAAAGCACCCAGCATTTGGGTCTTCACTATATACCAGGAACTCTGATAAGCTGTGTGGATGGGAAGCTCAAGGTCTTGGCCCTTAGGTGGCTCAAGGTAAGGGCCTCTATTGCATTTGCATTAGGTGGTTAATCTTCATGTCTCAACTATCATATGAGACATAGTTATACTAAAGAATTATTTTATCTGTGAACTTCAAATTTAACTGGTATACTAGTTTAATTATACTAGTATTTTTATTTGCTAAATCATCCTCGCTGTGTGGCATTATGAGAGTGAGAGGCTATTAATTTGGCTTCTTTGAAATATAAACTCAGTCTCAGGAGTAGTCAAGCACTGGGCAAGGGAAATACAGCCCAGTATTTTCTATACATCTGATTTTAAAAGAACACTATATGTTCAGTCTATCTTCTCTGAATCTTAAAATACTCTTACCTACCTATGGAAATAGCAGTTGGACTCAGCCAGCACATTCATATTTTCAATAAATCCATGACAGAGCAGGTACATAACAGGAAATACAATGACTTAAACCAAAAGAAAATAAGCTAGAAAGGCATCTACTCATTAGAATTGGTTTAGTTCAATTGCAGTTACTCTTTCTATACAAAAGCGTTAAATGAAAGATATCTCATACAACAGTGCACTGATGGGTATGCATGTAAAAATTTGTGAAGAATATATAAAAACAATAAAACAGGAAGACAAGTATGATCTACCCAAAGTCAGAAATATCTTTCACTTTCCTGTAGAAAATGTTTACTTTTCTTATACCAAAACATGAAGCGTGAAAACTTGTGGAGAACAATGTCTTTCACGTCCTGTTCAATCTTTAGAGAGCTAATCTTGTGAAAATTAAAGAAAAGTAGCAAGGTTTTAGAAGTGAAATTGCCACGAAAGTATAATAATAGCAAATCTACTTTAGAGTGCTATTGATGAAAGGCAGAAATATAAACGTTTAAAGTTTTTTATTGACAGATAAATTTTAGGTGGAAAATCTTAATGGGATTTTCAAAAGCCCATTGGTTCTTAAAGCCATATTCTGATTTCTCTGGGAATTCCCAGGGTCAAGACATAATGCCTGGCAGAATATTTGTGAAATAAGACCATTAGCTTTAGAGTAGGACAGATAAATGTGGATATTGCCAGCCTATCTAATGACTAGTTGTATATAAATTTCTGAACCCAAGATTATGGGACTTAATATGATGTTATGAGAGTTTAGATGTTAAATGTCTAACATGCACAAGATATTTATATCTCAATGAGTAACTGTTATTATAGTTATACTATCATCAATGTAATAAAAAGGTAGTTGAGTGCAGTCAGTAAAAATATTTCCCTTTGGATATTTTAAATTTTCTCATTTTTTCAATTTATTCTATGATCAACTTCTCATGTTGATTGAGACAAAGTGATATATTATCTATTGTCACAGTGAATGGCAACAAAGATAGCATGTATCATTTCAATAGCATCTGCCCACTTTTCCTTCAGATTTAAAGTACTTTGCATGAATAAACTTAAACAGCAAAATACATGAACTACTATAATTTTCTCAAATCTTACGTTTACTAATTTAAGTAATAGATATATTAATAATTACTATGAAATGATTAGGATAAGTGAATTTTTAAATTGCAAATATATTTTGACTATAAGCCTCCTTAGATATTTACCTAAAGTTTTCAAATTCTGCGCTGAAATGGCATGAAGATACTTCAGAATATCTAAAGTGGTTATGGGGTTTGACTTGCCAATTTCCATCCCTAGTTTCATCATGTCACTGGTCAATTCCACTCCACCTCTTAATGTTTCACTTACAAATAGACACTATGCCCAGACCCTGCCTAATAAAGCAGGAGAGAAAGTCAGCATGGGGATCTTGCAAAGGATTTTTCTCTCCTAAAAAGAGAAATGAGACAGAGAAAGGATCATGTTCTGAATATTGTCAAATCTAGTTATAATGCCTGGAACCGCTACTGCCATTTTGCAACTATGAGTGGAGCCAGACCGAGGGTAAACTCACCACACTGAGAAGGAGTGGCAGAGAAACAAAAAAAGGTCGGATTGATGATCTTAATATAAGCAGGGATCCCTACTTTTAGACCACATGTCATAAAAAGTAATTTGTTTCCTTACTTTTAAAACCAATTAAATAACTGCTTTAACTCATAGCTATAAACCACTTGAATTGGAAGCCCTCAATAAATGTTACCCATCTTTGTCCTCATCCTCATTATCATACTGCTCCCTCTCGATATCGTCATTATTGATCTTGTTTCCTACTCATAGTCTTACACAACTGTACCTGCTGCAGAGAAGGCACCTGCCTCAAGTCTTCTTCAAGCCCAATCACTTTCTTTTTAAAAATATATATTTTTATTGATTTCAGAGAGGGGAAGGGAGAGGGATAGAGAGATAGAAACATCAATGATGAGACTCATTGATTGGCTGCCTCTTGCATGCCCCCTACTGAGGGGGATTGAGCCCAAAACCCAGGCATGTACCCTTGGTTGGAATTCAACGTGGGACCCTTTAGTCTGCAGGCTGATGCTCTATCCACTGAGCAAAACCGGCCAGGGTAAGCTTAATCACTTTCTCTCCACCCTGTGGAGTTGGGCCAAATGCTCTCAAGGTCACTTGTTCTCATACAATTCTGCCCTGTTTTTTCATGTGACTTACAACAATGTAGGTGAGTCATAGTTTATCAGTTGCTTGTCTATCGCATTAGGTTGTAACCTTTCCTGTCTTATTCAATATTGTCTACTCAGTGGATGAGCACAGTCCTGGAAAGTAATAGGAAGTAAGTATATGTGTTAAGTTGAATGAAAGAATTAATGAAAGTAAAGTCAAAGTGTAAAACATAAGGATTAACAATTTTTCTTCCAAATAAATTATTTATCCTTTCTGAAAATATGTCTAGAAAATATGCTACTTATACTTGGATTATGATTTGACAAAATTTTTAGATATCATGTATTATAGACTATGAAACAGTCCTATAAGCAGTATCTTTAAAAGAAAGAAGAAAAGAATTGGTAATGACTAGACTTGAAGGAACACTGATAAGAGACCTGTCAGGTAAAGCAAAAGTTATGGTACTTGGGGGGTTAATGGCTTTTATTTGACAGTTGCATTTTGCCTCACTTTAATTGGATGTACCATTTCTTTGCATTTTGCAGTTGACAACGCTTCAAGGACAAATACTGAACATGGTGTGGGGAAGAAAAAATAACAGATTGCCAGATAGACTAAAAAACAATTTAGCACTCAGCAAGAAAAGAAATGAGAACCCAAGTTGAAACATCCCATGTAGACAATGTCATCATAACACTTCCAGGTTAAAAAAAGCAAAGCCCCCTTAAATGTCTCAATTAGAGAATCAAGGTGAACCAAATCATTTCCCTTGAAGCACTGCCAAATATTTGACATAAACTTCAATTTGCAGCAACAAGCTTCAAGGCATCAATTAGAAGAGAAATTTTCTTTTAGAAAAATAATCCAGGAAGGAGTCCGCTTAATGTTTTTCTCATAAAGCTCATTTTGTTTAATTGATCTGAGAACCTGTCTGCTTAAAGACAGACTTTCCTATTACTCAAGGTATATCAGTTTGTTTTTCCTGTAGCGTGATCCAAAGAAAACATTATACAGGTGTGTGTGTGTGTGTGTGTGTGTGTGTGCATATGTGTGTGTATAAACACACAAATCATTAAAGAATCAAACTCCAGTTTGAGAGGGAGAATTGAAGATTGGTAGCGTTTACGGCAATTGTTCTTAAATGCATACAGTTTTGCTCACTTTCTTAAATGTCTTCTGTTACCAATAGCTACATTTAATTCCAGAGTGTTCATAACTATATTTGTAACCCTCTTTATTTAAGCTGAACATGCAAATATAAATATATAGAAAATAAGGAATTGTCACATACTTCTGGTTAACTCTTCAAAAATTCACCAATTGTTGAGGCAGGTTCTCTCCCAAGTAGAATGTAAAATACTCACTTAGAGAATTATAGTCACTTACTTTCCACTAACGATGTCAAATCTTTGGAATCCCTTCACTTCCTAAAAAACATACACTTAGAAAATTTTATTTTGTCCATTGACTTTTTTAACTTTAATTTTTTAAATTTATCTTTATAGTTGAAAATATTACAGATGTTCCCTTTGTTTGTGTGTTTTTTCCCATTGAAACGCTCCACCCCATACATACCCCTCCCAGGCCTTTACCATTCTATTGTCTCTGTCCATGGGTTATACATATATGCATATAAATTCCCCAGTTAATCACTCCCCTTCCAACCCTCCTAATCTCCCCATTCCCTATGAAATTCATCAGTCTGTTACATACTTCTATGTTGCTGGTTCCATTTTATTCATCAGTTTATTTTGTTCATTAGATTCCACATATGAGATCATGTGATACTTATCTTTCTCTGACTGGTGTCCACTTATTCTTATTTCCAAATTTTCACCTACCATACCAACCCTTGATCTACTAATGTTATTAAAATAAGCAAATAAGTTAGTGAAAATAAAAACCAACAAAAAATTGTTCTAAGTTTAGAAAGGGTAGGTAAAATGAGTTATAACTTTCATAAGTATTTTGTATAATTAGAATAATTTCAATAGCAGTAATTTACTGTTCTTGCTATTGGGGCAGAATGGAGAAGAGAATTAACATAACAATATTACAGACATTTTATAAAATAAAAAAGAGGAAGTGGATCTTATTTTGACTCAACCATTTAAGTCCATATAAATTTATTCTCTAGGACATTCGAAATGACATTTCTCTATTATTTAAAAATCATTCATTTTACTAAGGTATTTTTCATGCATCTTTTAGGTACTTGGTCTAAGGTGGTAGAAACACAAGATGAGCCTGTATATTACACATCATCTATATATGTAAAAGCCTAAGTAGTAGCTATGATGAGCACTGACCACCAGGGGGCAGAAGCTCAATGCAGGAGTGGAAACCACAGACATGGAAACATGGAACAGACTGATGAATCTCAGAGGGAAGGGGGAGAGGGGAAGTTGGGAAGAGATTAACCAAAGATCTTATATGCATACTAGAGGCCCGGTGCACAGATTCATGCACCTGTGGGGTCCCTTGGCCTGGCCCGCGGGGATCGGGCTGAAACCAGCTCTCCGACATCCCCTGAGGGATCCTGAATTGCAAGAGGGCACAGGCCAGGCTGAGGGACCCCACCAGTGCACGAATCCGTGCACTGGGCATCTAGTAAGAATATAAATTACGAAGCCATTTCTTTGGTTTACCTGATAGCACCACTTCTTTACCCTTATCAGGCATGTGACTTCGACCAAGTTACTTAAACTTATTTTGCATCAGTTTCTCCATCTGCAAAATTTGAATGATCAGAGTGCTTTCCTTTCAGAATAATTGTAAAGCACAAATGGCATTTCATTCATAAGGAGTTTTGAAATGTGTTTAACACACTGTATGCACATATTAAAGATTAGCTGTTATCCCTCCTATTATGGAATGTAGAATCAGGATATTAGGTACATATTTTATTGCACATATTTTATATGTACTATGTAGAAATATCTAGTTCCAGTTACAACTACTTGCTCCTAGATAAATAATTTTAGAAAGAAGGTGGCTTTTGGTTATGAGAATCATCCAGGCAACCAGGATTGTGTGTGGAAGGAAGTACAATTAATGACTATGAAACAGTGGACATAGACCAGAACTCACCAGGGGAGAGTGATAACCCAAACTTAAGACAATTCTAAACTTTGGTGTTTAATTTTTTCAGATGGAAAAGGAATAAGAGAGATGATAAGCCAGGCAGAGAAAGATAAATATCACATGATCTCACTCATTTATGGAATATAATGAACAACATAAACTGATGAACAAAAATAGATCCAGAGACAGAGAAATATCAATCAGACCATTAAGCCTCAGAGGGAAGGTAGGGAAGGGTGGGGGTAAGGGGGAGAGATCAACCAAAGGACTTATATGCATGCATATAAGCCTAACCAATGGACACAGACAACAGGGGGGTGAGGGCATGAGGGGGGTAATTGGGGAATAAGGACATATATGTAACACCATAATCAATAAAGAAATTTTAAAAAATAGAATAATTGGATAGGCCCATGGACACAAACAATGGGGTGGTGAGGTCCTAGGGAAGGGGGCAGGGAGGGCTGGGAGGGATCAATGGGGGGGGGGGGAAGGAGACATATGTAATACTTTCAGCAATAAAGAATTATTTTTTAAAAAAAGAATAACTGGATGAACCATCTGAGGATCCTGAAATGGATTTTTAAGGTATAGCAAATAATTTAGCAAGGCTGGTATATGGAATTATGGAAATTAAAAATTGAAAGAGCAAAGACTGCAAATGTACACATGGACTCCAAATGGCACTTTATCTTACAGGTAATCATTTAATAGTTTGAATCATGAGTACAGCATGGTGAAATCTGCATTTAGAAAGGTAACTATAGCTGCTTTGCATGGCTGAGAATGGGAAAACTTCAGTAAGGAAAGTGTTCTCTAGTAGTATAGGCTGAAAATGATCCAGGGCTGTTAGAATGGAGAGAAGGGGTGGGATTCTGAGTCACTTCAAAAATTGATTTGATAAGATGAATTGAGCAATTTTATGTACAGTAATTAAGGAGCTCAAGAAAATAAAAATGATTTAAGTTCTAGCATGGTGAGTAGATGAATGGTGATTAAGATGGAGCACACAGAGTAGAAAAAGGTTGGGAGAAGAATATGATGAGGTGTGCCTTAAATACAATTCTGTGCTTGAGATGTCTATTGAAAAAGCCTCCAAGAGATGGTGAGTATGCAACCTTATATTATGATGAATAAACACTTTGTTATTTAGCTTTGTTACGGGAGATTTTTATATTGCCTTTGTGTTCTGTTAAAGCAAATTAAAATAAGAGGCTAGGGTCTACTCTATAGTACTTGCCCTAAAACAAATACAATTTTTCATTAACTGCCAATTGCTTACACAGTTTTATTTTCCTATGAGAAGAGAAAAAAAATTCTCTTCCACTTGCCACCAAGTATTGACTTGTATTGTAGTATATAACTTACTGTTCTCATTAGACAGAAAGCAATAACTGAATATTTGTTAAATTAAAATTGAATTCAGTATATATTAATTGATTAAAATAAATGTTTGAACTGAGGAGAGAACAAAATGGGCAAAACAAGATAGGAGAGAGTGACAAATTGCATTTATTTCCATTTTCTCTGAGAAATCCTGAGGCTGTGCTGGATGATGGCTCTGGAAGCCAGGTGGGGTTATAATTGAGTCAGAACCATCAATGCTCTATGACTGCTGCTCGTGTCATGCCACAGGGGTAGTGGGTAGGCAGAGAGGTACAGGGAAGATAACACCAAGATAGTCTTTCCTCGCCCTAGCTGGTTTGGCTCAGTAGAAAGAGTGCTGGCCTGTAGATTAAAGGGTCCTGGGTTCGCTTCTGGACAAGGGCATGTACCTTGGTTGCAGGCTTGATCTCCAGCCCTGGTTGGGGCATGTGTGAAGGCAACCAATTGATGTCTCTCTCACATCGATGTTTCTCCCTGTCTCTCTCCCTCCCACTCTCCCTAATAATCAATGAAAAAATATCCTCAGGTAAGGATTAACAAAAAACAAACAAACAAAAAATGTGGACTTTCCTCTCTTGATCTTGCACAGTAGCTATGCTGGGAAAATGTTTTCCTCCAAACAAGTTTCTTGGCTCTCAGCTTTAGACAAAGTATCACAAGATGTCAATTGTTTTTGAAATATATGATACTACAGGATGGGGTGAAAGTAGGTATACAGGTGTTCATATGGAAAATAATACAATGATCAATAAATAATAATACAAGAATAAACTCTGGGTTTCACATACAACTGTAAGCATACTTTTCCTTCAGCCTGTATTTATTCATTAATATAAACACTTGGCATTTTAAAATTATATCTTTAAATTCTGTGTTCAAATACTTAATTCTTTTTCATGATCTTAGTTGAGTTCTTAAATCTATAATAATAAAAGGGTAATATGCTAATTAGACCGGACAGCTGAACGACCTTCCAGACGTCCTTCCGGACGTCCTTCCAGACAAAGCTGTGGTGGTGGGGGCTGAGGCAGAGGCGGTTAGGGGCAATCAGGCAGGCAGGCAAGCAATTAGGGGCGATAAAACAGGCAGGCAGAATGGTTAGGGGCAATCAGGCAGGCAGGTGCGCAGTTAAGGGTGATCAGGAAGGCAGGCAAAGCCGTTAGGGGTGATCAGGCAGGCAGGCAGGCAAGCAGTTAGGGGCGATCAGGCAGGCAGGTAGAGTGATTAGGAGCAATCAGGCAGGCAGGCAGGCAGGCAAGTAGTTAGGAGCCAGGGGTCTCAGATGGCGAGAGGGTGCAGGCGGGCTGAGGGACGCCCCCAACCATGCACAGATTTTATGCACCGGGCCTCTAGTATTTAAATATTAATCTGATTACCTTTAACCTAATATTGAATTAAAAATCAGCAACAACTGTATCCTTTTTACAAAGAGAATAAAAATCATTTTTGGTTTTGTAAGGAATTTTGCCCCAGTTATTTTTTTTTTTTAAATGGGCCCTGTCCATGTGAGATGTCTGCTTACTTCCCCTTCTGCTGAGCCACTTGTTTCTGATTCTGAGAAGTACAGATGCTAACGCTGACCCCTTGAGAGCAATTTTGCTTCCCAGAGATGACAATATAGATAGGCAGGTGCCCATCTCACCCTTCCCATAATGCTCTAGTTGAAGGGCCATTTCTAGAAGTAGAGACCAGAAATGATTGTCAAATGCTTGGAAACACATTTCTATTTTTAAAAATTGGCTACAGTATACTCTTTCTGCTCTTGCACTCCTAGTTAGAATTAGCAACCAATGCTCTTTTCCTTTGCTCTGCAGAAGCCTATGTCCTCTTTTCCAAGACAAAGTCTGGGCTCAAGAGCATATGCATTTGTCACACCTAAGTCATTTTAAAATGATGTGGGGAAGTATAGGTTTGGCAGAGAGAGCTGTAATTGTGACAGATGTTACTTACCCAAGTCCAGATTGATGCTGGCCACTGATCCAAAATTACTCCATTTCTCCCCTAACTTTGGCTGCTGGTTAGTAAATACATTTTTGTTTTTGTGATATGTGAAATACAGCAATTAAGGAAATAGAATTTGGTAGATCTGATACTCAGAGAAGCCTTCCTGAGGCCTGGAAGGCATAGACAAGATAGAGGAAGGAACACACAGAACTTTTTTTCTGCTGGGAAATTCTAGCTATCATGCAGCTGCAGAAATGAAGCCATCTTCATAGACTTCTATTGTTTGAAGCATAACCAAATTCCACTATTATTCATTCGTTCCTTACTTTTATAATATTTATCAGATAAAGAAATTATTTAAAAGCCTTTTTTAATAAACTGTGAGAACTCTGATTTCTTTGGAAAATGTTGAGGCTTTATTAAAGCAAACAGTTTTTCAAGTATCATCTAGCTTCAAAGACTTTTTTTTAAATTAAGGGTTTTAACATATTCACTAAACCTGCACACATTAACAAACGATGTTCTTGTATCCTTCTTCAGCTTCTTTATAGCATCACCTACTGTGCTAAAGGCATAAGCATTTGACTATGTCAAATACAACTAGACCCTGTCTGACAATACACTTGGCAAGACAGAAACCAGCATGGATCTCAC
Organism: Cnephaeus nilssonii; assembly: GCF_951640355.1. NCBI lineage: Eukaryota > Metazoa > Chordata > Mammalia > Chiroptera > Vespertilionidae > Cnephaeus > Cnephaeus nilssonii. The sequence continues at coordinate 49,839,383 of NC_137080.1, forward strand.
TGCCTCACTGTTCAGGCAGCATCCCCTCAAAATAAAATACTTTATGGTGACATTTCATGTGTATTTTATTATGTGGAGGGGTAGTTTCTGACCCTGATGTTGTTGGCCAATCATTAATTCTCCTGATCATTTATCTTTTATTTAGGAATAATCTCTACATATTTATGAGAAACAAATCAGCAAACCAAGTGTAGTCAATACAGGGATACCCACAATTACCACAAATATACTGACTCTGCTGAAGTACTCTCGGGTATAGATTAAGATACATATGTCACCAACTGCATTTATTTCCTAATGTTGCTATAATAAATTATCACAAACTTAGTGGCTTCAAACAACACAAATTCATTTCCTTATGATCTAAGGAACAGATATTCAAAATGGATCTCACTGGACTAAAATCATGATGTCAGCAGGGCTACGTTTCCTTCTGGAGGATCGAGAAAAGAAATCATTTGTTTTCCATTTTCTAAATAGAGGCTACCCACAGTCACTGGTTCCTGGGCCCCTTCCATCTTCAAAGCCAAAAAGGACCTGTTGAGTTTTTCTTGCATCAAATCACACTAACATTGTCTCTTCTGCCTCCCTCTTCCATCTTGAAGGACTCTTGTGATTGGTTACTTTGGACCTACCTAGATTATACAGTATAATCTTCCTGTTTTAAAGTCAGCTGATTAGCAGCCTTAATTGCATCTGAGACATTAGTACTCCTTTGCCATGTAACATAAGTTATTTATGGGAGGTTAGAGCATAGATATCTTTGGGGGTCATTAAACTGCTTATCATACCCCTTTAAGGTACTGGGTTGTTTTAACCACAGCTACTATAAAAGTGTTTTTGGGAATGTCCACCCTAAGCATACCATTTCTCAAATAATATTTGCCCAGCTGTATGGATCACTGCTACATGGATCTAGGGTGAGAATCTTACTGAAGAATGAGCCCATTTACAGATGAGTCAGTAATTTATAACATCTGAAACGAGTACCAGAGATAAAGTGGTGGGGTACATTATCTTTTTGGGGATTTGAACTTAGAGATAAGAGAGAAGATACCAGTTAACTGTGGATTCAGGAGCTACAAGGTTATTCTGACTTAGAATCTAGACCGCAGCATCATTTTTTAGCATGTTGAACTTAATTAAGCAAAGGGGCTTGATTGATAGAGGGGGTAGGAATTGATATAACAAAAAATAAACAAAGCAAAATATTGTGAGGTAACCTTAGAGACACTTAAATTAATTCCCTTGTTTCTAATGATCTTGACATTTTGAGGATTGCTGGCTCCATGTTTTGTAGAATGTCCCAAACTGGTATTTGTCTGATGTTTTTAATATGATTAAATTAATATCATGAGCTTTGTGGGTGGAAAAACTACAGAGATAAAGTGCTATTCTCATCACATACTATCAAGGGTATCCTATACTATCAATATGAATTTTCATTGATGATGCTAACCTTAATTACCTGGCTGACGTAGTTTTAATTTTCTCCACTATAAAGACAGAGTGGGGAATTATTCCCCACCTTCTTCAGGGGGTAAGTATCTACATAAATAATTTCAAATTCTTCTGCATCCAACACTTGTCTATTGTCCTTTTACTTATTTATTAAATCACTTATTTATACCTATACTAGAGGCCCGATGCACAAATTCATGCACAGGTGGGGTCTGGCTGGCCCGCCCCAATCTGGGTGGGGGGGCCAATCAGGGGTGGGGCCAGCCAGGGGGAGGGCCTCACCCCCTGGTCAAACTCTGATAGAACTCCTGGTCGAGGGGACAATTTGCATATAGTATTTTATTATATAGGATGAACCCAAAGATATTTACTTTATACTATGGATTATGATTCAGTTTGGCTCTCTTCTCACTCTCTGCACTTTCTGAGATAAAATTTATGCTCATTGCTTTAATTACCATCTATGCTCAAAAGATTAAAATAAGATTATAATTATCCAAGCCACCTATTGAAAACTTTCTTATAGATGTCATAATGGCATCTACAATAGGCCCTAGGTAGGCCTGCTGTGTTCACTCCATTTTAGACCCCTTGCTTGTGTAAGCCCATGAACTGGTCCTAAATATGTACATAACTGCAATGCATACTTGGCACCAGTACAGAATTAAAAAGTGTGCGTAAAACTTTGTAGTTCGGTCTGAGGGGCATGACAGGTGATATAAGAAGCTTGTTAAACCCTTATTTAATGCATTCTATGACTTGGCATTACCTAAAGCAGTTATAAAACCATCATCATCAAGAGGACCACATAAATTGAGAGGAAATTAGAAGACTCAAGAAGCTTTGTTTTCAATCCATTTAAATTTTTCTTTTTACTTTTGGGGACTACTGGAAGAATGAGTTTGGTTTAACAATTTGGTCAACTAGCAGGTAGGTGGGATTCTACTGTGATAATAAACATGACACTTTGGAGGATATACCTGACTCTGAAGTAGTAGGGATGATTAATTTGTGTATGTGTGTGTGGGTATGTGTTTCTATCTGTGTCTGTGTTCAGATGTATACACATGAGTAACAAAATTAATGTTAAGACAACACCCATGTGTCACTTGGTGCATGCTATAAGTAACTTACAAGTACTGGCAACATATCTATAAACTTAATCTAAATGGAATTGAAAAGATAATCTATATCTTCCTTTGGGGAATTCTTGCCTATGAATTATGACTAAGATCTTACATCAGAATAATCAGAAAGAATATGAAAATATAATTTTATTCACTTACTTTCACTTTTTTAGCAAATAAAGGTGTAGGAAATTGTTCTGCAGATCAAATTAATGTGCTATTATCATTAACTAAAACATGTTACACAGGAAGATTAGTTATGTTTATCCTGGAACCTGCAACATTAACAGATAGGTGCATATGTAGCCTCGTATCAGCAGAAGTTTTCTAAATTACTTAAATCATCTATTATCTAAAGAAGGGGAAAGTGTGTTTTTGACAAATAAAACTGTCTCAAGTTTACTCTAAAATCTAGGTATCATTTATTCTAAAAACCCTTCCCAAAATGTCATAAGGTTTTAAAAGTGGCATTGGAAAGTTATAATTCCCTACAGAACAAATACTTTATAGGGGAGGACATTGGTCAGTGTGACTTCTGGTAATGGTGTATGCTGGATCAAATGTCTGCATTCCCAGCCAGTTACTGAAGCCAACTCCAACTGACAATCCCAGGGCTGTTTAATTTTTTACCATGGCATTCATCAAGGCTTCCCTCTTCCCCTCTCAATTATTTACATTAATAATGGAACATTTAGATGTTATGCTCAAAGTGAAATATTCTTCTCAGAAACAATTTATAGAGCCAAACTTCTTTTCATTGTCAAGTAGAACTTAAGCCACTGTCTTGTTGTTTTTGTTTTCCCAGATAATATCAAACATGTGTCCCAGATCATATGTAGTGAACCTGTTCAGAAAAAATTCTGACTGCATTTGGTATACTAGCTGCCAGAACCTACATATTTTGATGTTGGCCAGATGTTGGGTATTTGTGCATAAAAATGATGGAAAGAAAATATGCCTCTTTCATAGTCCAAGTTTTCTGCCAGGCATTACTCACTGGGATATTTTGATATTTTATTTATAGTACAATAGAATCAAATTATTAAATGGGAAGAGTAAACAATCCCATAAAAGAGACTCTTTGTAAGAATTACTGTAAAAGTGAAACAAGCAATATAATTTCTAATCATCTCTGATTGATCTCATCTCATATCTCCAAGTCATCCCTTACAATTCTTCATTTAAATCTATGTACTCTGTCAAATCTTGAGATAATATGGGTCATTTTATCATTTTCATTAGTCTGTTACATAAAATATTTCATAGATATACAAACAAAAAGTAAAAAATTATTACACTATTGAAGTGGACAAAATGTAGATGCTCCATTTTGATCCTTTAAATGAAAGTACATATTTTGTCATAAATTATCTGAATACTTCTCATATCTTAATTTAATTAGGTTATTAAGACAAGCCTTCTTTATATGATAGAGTTACCACTTGCATTTAAGACCTGAGGCAAAATTAATTTTCCTTTCAGATGGTAAATATTAAAATCCTCCCAATATTGTCTTTCTTTAAATCCCTTTAGATAAGCAATCCTGGGAGAATTTTAAGCTTCTTAAAATACTTGATGGAATGGATGAAACCAAACACTGAAGTACTAAAGATGGTTAGCACATATTTCAGTTTTAGATAGCCCCAAGAAATTAAAGATCAAGTGTTGAGTTTGACAGATATGAACTTCTGAGAAATATGGAAAAAATGTAGACGCATAACTGCTTTACATCATTAAACTCCTAAAATACCTACCTTAATCATATATATATATATATATATATATATATATATATATATATATATATATATATAATGTAGCAAGAGATATGGAAAATGTAGGCCAATCATTGTGGGGGCTTTTAAGATTTTTTAATTGATTTTTAGAAACAGAGGAAGGGAGAGGGGGAGAGAGAGAGAGAGAAACATTCAAGTGAGAGCAGAACATTGAATGGATGCCTCATGCCTGCCCCCTACTGGGGACTGAGCCTATAAACAAGGCATGTGCCCTGACCAGGAATAGAACCAGCAACCTTTTGGGTGCATGGGAAGATGCCCAACCAACTGAGCCACACCAGCCAGGGCAATCATGTTTTTGACTAAGGAAAGAAATATGTCAACTGGGTCAGAATTAAGTAGTTATTGTATTTAAAAAGAAAATAAAAATTACATATGTGGTCTACATAGAAATTTTAACATAATTTTAAAATAGGGAAATGCAGAATTCATACACACACAAGCAGGGAGTGTTTGAAATCTGAGTACACGTTGATATAGAGAACTAATTGGCATTCATTGGTCAATAAAAGTGAGCAATGTTATGAATACATTGCATTCTAGATAAGAGGGCTGCTGATTTTGTCCATTCTAGATAGTACATCCTAAACATAAAAAAAAAATAATTACTTAAAGTTCAGAGTTCATATATCAACCTAACATGGAAAAATGTTGAGTTAATGCAATGTTTGAATAACTATTCAGGTGTTTTTTCTGAAGTTCAGGGTAGTAAGTTCTAATGAGTCTAGAGAATGAGATTCTTTTCTAAGATATGATAGTTGTCCATGCAATAGTACTGTAGGATTACTGCTTTAGCATTGAACTATTCACTCACAAAGGCTGTTGCATTATTCTGGCTAGAGATATTTGAAACAAGCATATATTTTATAGAACCTTGCGCCATATAATTGTGGGCAGTGCTTCTGAGAGCTACCATGTTGCCAGCTGTTCAGAAGACTTATGATTAGGTAAGGAATCTAAGGCAACCTATTCAAGTTCTCATCCAAAGTACTAAGAAGAAAATTCTTTTGTGGAGATTGCAACAGAAAGGATCCATGGCTGTAATAACAACAGATAGGCTGGATTTAAGTCACCATATGGAATGAAAGGTTTAGCATAACGGTAAGCCATAGCATGCAACATGAGGAGAATTCAGTTTTGCTTGCACAGGTCCAGGAAGATGTTGTACAACAAATAATCTATAAATAGGAATACCAATAAGTTGCAAAATCCTTGCATTCCCATGAAAAGGCTTAAAGCCTGGAACACTGGAACCCTTTTTAAATGAATAAATGAATTATAAAATAAAATAATTTTTGTAAGAAATGAATATTTTGTATTATTGCTCTTAGCATCATAAATGATGAGAAAATGCAAAATAATTACACCTACCAGGGAATAACTTTCATTTTAATTATTTAATACACTTAAAGTTTTAAAATTGTGAACTTTATCTGACATCTCTACCATTAGTTCAAAACTTCTGGATGAGGTTAGGTGCTCTGAAAATATTTTTTATTAGCATGAAGATAAAATATGTTTTATGATTAAAAGTGTGGCAAATAAATATGTATAATCCACAAGCAATTATATTTTATTAATCATCCCCTCATAGAAATATCTGGGAATTGAATAAAGCAGAGCTCTTTGTTGTGTGATTCTCTCATTCAGCTCAATTATATATCATTTCCACTTCATGGCAGTAAACTCTAGAATAGGATCAATGGTGAATCCCTAAAAAAATGCATTCCAGGAGTATTCAATGTTGGAGCACTTTAATTCTAAAATAGAATTTCATGATAAATTTAAATATGTATACTCTATCAATCATTACTCAGAATGTTAGCTATAAACCACTCTTAGATAACAACAAAACTAGTGAATATGTTGGAAATTTTCCAAATGTGTTAACTTTCTGGATTGCTTGAACGCATGGTTTTTATTTTGGTAATATTTACCATCATTTGAAGTATATGGTTGAATAACTCAACCTAAACTGTATAGTAAAACCTCTACATTTTAGAAAGCTGAATTCAAAACAAGGATCCATTTTCCTAAGTGCTTATTCCCTTACAGGTGCTCTTACTGCAATTATTCTAATGCTACCTATCATATTTAATTTAGGGAAAATCTCAGAGAACAGTAGGGTTTACAATTTGATGTAATCAGGGGTAAAAACTACAGAAGTCAACACAAATTGCCTCATGGCACTTCTAAGAATAGGATTAAAGGATATATTTTCTACTTGGCCAAATAATAAACTCTTTCAGAAAAGAAAGCTGTAAATTTCAATTATAAGTGAAACAGCAGTGTAAAATGTCTCTTTAAGTCACTTGGAAAGAGGCATCTGGCTCTTGATGTAAGGAGGAAAGTAGCATAAATAATCCTCCCTATTCATGCTTGGAAGAGGCATGAGAAGCATGTTACTGAACAAGAAAGAATTACAAATTAAATTATATAATTCTCCTATTTTTTCTCTCTCATGTACTCCATGGCCTTCAAAAAATTGGTAAAGTGGTAACATGATAGAATTGACAAGACTACATAAATGGTTGAATGTGGGGGTCAAAAGAAAGAGGGCTTGAATGTAATAGCTGTGATCTTTAGTTTAAGATGACAGGTGTGTGTGTGCGCACAAGAGCTAGTGGTCTAAAGGCCCATGTATAAAAATAAGGTTAGAAATAAAAGGTGTGAATTTGTAGTTAATGCACAGTAGCATTTGAGAATATATGGCAATAAGGCTCAGAATAGAAACAAGGGCTAATTAAATATATACATTTACAAGAAAATCACTCACAAAGCAAATTAAAGCTATAATTTTTGGATATGTTTTCTAAGGGGGAGTTTTTAAAAGGAATATAAAATATATCTTAAGTTATATATTTGAGGATATCTACATTTAGGGCATTTAAAGCTTAGGAGAGAGCAGAGATATATACATAAAAAAGGTAGTTAATAATTGAGGAAAAAATAGGAGAAGCCAATGGAAGATCTAACTGTGGGGAAATTTTTAGGAAATAGAAAATCAATACAAGGCTGAGAGATGGATCAAGAGGATGAGGGGAACTGAAGATAAAAAATGGGAACATCAATCATGAAGTAATGTGCTAAAGGAGACATGAAGGGAATAAGCCATGGAATGAGTAGACTACCAGTTACTCTGATAATGGACTGTGGCAGATGCAGCTTAATAAACATTGGGACAGCATGTGAGGTGAAGAAAAAACTTGAATGCACTCTGTTTTGTCCTTGTAAGAAGACTGAAAAATAGAAAAGATTTGGAAAGGTGACATGAAAATATAAGCAGGAGTAAGTTGGAGATTATAGGAAACTTCTAAATGAAGTTGAAGAACATATGAATGTGGTGAGAATTTACATTGGTTCACAAATTTCTTGAACTATACTGGGAATAAGTCTAAGAAACATGAGACAAGTATAATGGGAGGCTAGAAGCACAAGAAAATAGAAATCTCAGTAAAATAATCAACAAAATTGCTACCAGAGGTATAAAGCACACTGTAGAAAGAAAGAACAGTGGAGGGAGATAATCAACCCCCAAGGCCGCAGCAGCAGTTTAGCAATAAAGTAGGTCCTGGATTATGGCATAGATTTTTTTTTTCACTTATTCATGAAGCATTAACTTTTGGATCACAAACAAAACACTAAATACTGTGATGAAGGCTCTTTAGCAATGGTCTTATCCTATCTGGTGAAGAGAAGCATTGAGTCCCCACCAAAGAACCACTTCAATCTTTTCTTTTTTTTCTTTTCTTTTTTTTTTTTTCATATGTGGATCTAATAGAATTTCAAAAAACTAAAACATGAGCAACCAGGTCATTTCCGCCCCCAATTTATAGTAAGAGGAAAACATCTAATAGAATAAATACTATTTTTCTTGGGGTAGAGGTGTAATTTTCTTTTAAAGGTAGTCACATACTTCTGAGCTGATAGGATTTTCTAAATTTTAGAAGGAATTTCATTCATACATCTATAATTGAAATTTTCTTAAAATGCCTGAAGGGGAAAACCAGGAAGTATCTTTGTTGTTGTTTTTTTTCCCCTGACAGACTATTTTACTTTTATTGGCTTCATGATTTGGGAAATATTTAATAACAAGGCAAAACTCAAAGGGTGAACTTATTACTCTCATTTATTTTGCTCCAGGGTCAAAGAGAGTTGAAACATTTATCTCTGCATTGTATCTTCTACATACACTCCTACCATGGGCACATGTAAAAAGATTCACATATCTAAAGAAAGTTTTACTAAATCTTTGGGGCTCAGTCTTTTTAAATAATTATAAACAATAGTGATAAATACACTGATCAAGTAGAAGACAGAAGTTATAAATCCTCTGAAAATAGTTAATAAAATTAATTTTTAAAATCAGCTTTAAGCCCAGCTGATGTTCTCAATGATTGAGTGTCAACCTATGAACTAGGAGGTCACAGTTCCATTCCCTGTCAGGGCACATGCCCAAGTTTTAGGTTCAATCCCCAATAGAGGGCATGCAGGAGGCAACCAGTCAATGATTCTCTTTCTCATCATTGATGTTGTTATCTCTTTCACCTTCCTTTCTTTCTCTGAAATTAATAAAAACATAGTTTTTAAAAAATCAGTTTTAAGACTTGCTCATAGCAATAATCAGAGTTTAGAACTGAAATGTTACTTTAAAATTTTATAGATTAGGAAACAAGGATAAGCCATACTAATTCCTGAAAAAAATACTAACATCTAAATCTTCAGTTTCCCGGAATAAGGCTCTTTCTATAATTTCCCCAAACCAGTGATAAAATTAATGTAATAATAGTAATAGCAACAATAATAATAAATGTTATTGACCTAATTGTGAACTATCTTAATGAATAAAGTCAAAATATACAGTTATTATAGTCTTTATGCAAATAAGAACCAATATTCAATATTTCTACTTATTTATTTTTTATTAAATTAATTGGGTGGCATTGTTTAATAAGATTATATACATTTCAAGTGTACATTTCTATGATACATTATCTGTATATTGCATTGTGTGCCCACCACCCATAACAAATCATCTTCCTTCACCATATATTTGGCTACCTTTATCCTTTACTACTCCTAACCCCCTTTCCTTGGGTAATTACCATACCATTGTCTATGTTTCAGTTTTATATCACACTCTAGAGGCCCGGTGCATGAATTTGTGCACCAGTGGGGTCCCTCGGCCTGGTCTACGGGATGGGGCCGAAACCAGCTCTCTGACATCCCCCAAGGGGTCCTGGGTTGCGAGAGGGTGCAGGCCAGGCCAAGGGACCCCATCAGTGCATGATTGGTGCTGGGGAGAGACACGAGAGGTTGGCCAGCCAGGGAGGGACTGCAGGAATGCTCCAGGGCATGTCCAGCCCATCTCACTCAGTCCCAATCAGCCAGCCCCCAGCAGCAAACTAATCTACCAGTTGGAGCATCTGCCCCCTGGTGGTCAGTGCAAATCATTGCAAGTGGTTGAGTAGCCTTAGCATATCATTAGCATACTAGAGGCCCAGTGCCTGAAATTTATGCACTCGGGGCGGGGGGCCTCTCAGCCCGGCCTGCACCCTCTCGCAGTCCGTCACCCCTCGGGGGATGTCCACCTGCCGACTGTCAGACATCCCTCTCATAGTCAAGGACTCTCACAGTCCGGGACCCCTCGCTCCATACCGCCCACCTACAGCGGAGGAGGGAGAGGCTCCCACCACTGCCGCTGTGCTCGCCAGCCGTGAGTCCAGCTCCTGGCTGAGCGGCGCTCCCCCTGTGGGAGCGCACTGACCATGAAAGGGCAGCTCCTGCATTGAGCATCTGCCCCCTGGTGGTCAGTGTGCATCATAGTGACCCTTCATTCCACTGTTTGATCAATTTATTATATAGGATTACACTTTGATTGGTTGAACGGCTAACCGGTCAACCAGACACTTAGAATATTAGGCTTTTATTATATAGGATAGGAGTGAAATCATATGGTTCTTAGCTTTTTCTGAAGGACTTATTTCATTTAGCATAATATTCTCAAGATCCATCCATGTTGTTGCCAATGGAAATAGTCTATCTTTTTTTAATGGCTTAGTAGTATTTTATAGTATACGAGAGGCCCGATGCATGAAGATTCATGCAAGAATAGGCCTTTCTTCCCCTGGCTGTCGGCACCGCTTCCCTCGGCACCAGGGACCTGGGCCTTCGCTCTGGCCTCTGCCTTCCACCTTTGCTCCGGCCAGAGCCGCCTTCTGCCTTCACTCTGGCTGGAGTCTCCTTCCACCTTCGCTCTGGCCCTGCTGCCCTCCTGTAGCTCCCTCCACCCCCCTGCCCCGCCGCCCATAGCAGGCGTCCCACTGCCCCGGCCACTCTGCACTTGTGTGTGTGTGCTGCCGAGAGGCCCGGAATGGCCAGGGCGGGGCGGAACAACTGTGTCCCAGCCCGTCCACTGCCATCTTTGTCGCATCAATTTGCATATACCCTCTTTATTGGCTGTGGGCACCGTCATCTTTGTCATGGAGTAGTGGTCAATTTGCATATTCTGTCTATTAGATAGGATATGTACCACATCTTCTTTATTCAATCCGCTAATGAAGTATACATTGGTTGTATCCATGTCTTGGTTGTCACCGTAAATAATGTTGCAATGAACACAGGGATGCATATATCTTTGTGAATAAATGTTTCCAAATTTTTATGTTAGAAACCCAGAAAATGAATTGCTCAGTCATATGGTAACTCTATTCTTAATTTTTTGAGGTACAGCCATACTGTTTTCCATAGTGGCTGTACTAGTTTACATTCCTACCAGCAGTGAATGAGTATACCTTTTTCTCCACAACCTTTCCAACAGTTAGATTACCTGTCTTGTTGATAATAGCCATTCTAACAGGTATGAGGTTGTATCTCATTATAATTTTGACTTGCATTTCCCGATTAGCTAGTGAAGTGGAATATTTTTTCATATACCTGTTGACCATTTATATGTCTTCTCTGGAGAGGTGTCTGTTCAGGTCCTCTGCCTATTTTTTAACTGGATTGTTTGGTATTGAGTTGTATAAGTTCTTTATGTATTTTGGATATTAACCCCTCACCCAATATTTTTAACTTTTGTTTTTTTTTTATTTGTGTTCTTATTAACTGCATGATTTCTTAGAGTGTTCCAAAAGTTTATCAATTTGATTTCTATTCTCATTGCTGTATGTTATTTGAGTACTAGAATTTTGTTTTATATTTTCTATGACTATTATATCAAAGCTAGTTAAATTATCCAACAGAGATACTAAATTACAGAATTCATTAATTTTTAACAAACTATTTTCTAAGTCATAATATTTTACAAACGTTCAGAATATTTCTAGTCATCATATTAATAAAACCAATACACATATCAATAGTCACCCAATCACCCATATTAGAAATGAACAGGGTCTCAGTGTTTAATTACTCAACATTCTCATTTTAGAGTAATGACAATTGAAGGGAGTTTGAATTGTTGCCCAGCCCAACCAGCAGACAGGTGTTATTAGTTGAGATTAGAATCCAAGCTTTATAATTCCTCCATTATAGCTTTTCAAAAAAAAACATGTATGCCAAACTTGAAAGCCTTTTCTTTTGCTATAATTTTCATGTAATTTGATTATTTCTCTGCTATAGGGGAACAGAATAAACCTTTAGTAAGCTGCTCAAATGTCCCAGGTTCTGTGCTTATGCTTATTATTATTATTAGTTCTTAAATAAGTCACCAATAATCTTCCATTCCATTTGCTAGTCATGAAGACAGAGATTCATATTACTCGCCCCAATTTCTTATTTTTAGCCCTATTTTCTTTCAGCCATTATAATTTCTTCAATTTTGTTCTCTCTACTTTCCAATGGCATAGATCTTCATTAGAAAGGGTGCACAAATTGTACTGTTCTTTATTTCTTGAAACAACATACTGTAGAGCAATATTATGTTGATATTGAGTTCTTAAACTCTCATCCTTGATAATGTGTGCAAATTAAATCAGAAACCCAAAGAACTTGTTTTCATCATTGGATAACAAACCAATGTTAGGCAAAGATTTTACTGATATGAACCAATGACTCATCCATAAGTAAAATAGCTGACTTTTCCTTATGGCACTTTTTGTATTTCTGAAACATTTAGTGCAATACTTGATGGCATTTTATTGATAGGACATCCTCAAGTATTACTTTGTATATATGGAGAGACTCATTTAACAGATGAATTAACCAACACAAATAAATTACATACACTCTTGGGGTCAAAACCAATTATAAACTCTTCAGAAAAAAACACACACATAAATCCAAAGGCTTTTGTGTCTTTTAACAATTGTTTACTCAATAATCTAATGAGAGATGAGTAAAGATACACAAGCCTGAGGTTATAGTTTCAGATCAAATAGAAAGATGCACGATCCTTTCTATACAGTCAGCTACATGTTATAAAAGTCATTACTAATAATAGAAATGAAATAGTTCAAATATGTGACAGCACTTGCTGGGATACAGTATATTCTATGAATATTGGTCTACATATTTTTCTAAGGAAATAATAAAACAAAGTTGTCAGTTCATTGATTTTTAAGAAGGTAAGTTAAGACAGATATTTTCTTCTTTTCCATTCTGTCTCTTCGCCTCTCTCTCACTCTCAATTTCATCTTTCCATCTCTGTATATCTATATACCTATCTTTACTTCTATGGCTCTCAGATACCATCTTTTTCTTATCCATCAGGGATTTGATACTCTAGCTTGGGATAGAATTCTCAAGATGAAAGTACTGTTTATGACTATAAGCAACAAAATATAAAATAGCAGATCTGGAATAGATTGACAATCAAATAACAACTATTATCTTCTAAAGCTGTTTTCTTCTACTTAAAGGGCAGTGCATGTTATAGAAAAAACATATGAGTCATTCTTTAAAGTATGACTCATTTGGATAAATGTTTTGTTATGGTGATTGTTGCAAATATAAGTGTATTGCCTTTGGCTCTCTGAAATGAAAGCAGCTTCATTTCACTTAAGAAGGTAATGTGAACACATTGAAATTGGCTGCATTTGAAACCATGTGTAGTTAAATCTTTCTTCCAGGGAGAAAAGAGAAGTTACTCATCTCCATTTCTACTATAATAATCTTAAGTCTGGATTTCCTACCTCACATTCTTAGTACAAAACCCTGTTTGTGTTGTCTGTACCTCATCCATACATACTATTCAGATTCACCAGAATAAGCATTTTTAAACTTCATAGTGGTCATAGTTCCCTTGTTCACAAACCTCCTTTCATATGTAACAGGTTAGCAAATAAATTATAAATGTATTAGTTTGACATTTGCTAGATTAAAATACACTGCCTTGGCAAAAAAAAAAAAAATCATCTTCGTTTCAGACATGAAAGTTTAAAATAAATTTGAGGAAGTAAAAATTGAACTTTTATTCTACTATCACTGAATGCTATATGGCATATCATTTTATTAGAATGGGGTACATACTTGTTAGACTGGATCGTAAGAAAATAGCTATAGTCATCATTAGCTTTCTTGTTTCTCATCTGCATTTTCTTTCTTTGGGGAACATTGCTCCCTTACGCTCCCTCCTTGCACAGAATTCTAGTTTTTGAACCAAAGTACACTGTATTTCTAAACACAAACACTGGCTCAGGTAGGTATACTGGCTCTTCTCTGGCAAGTTTGCCAGAAATATAGAGAAAAAGACATTTACCTTCTGAGTTCACAGACACTAAGAAACATAGAAGCCTGTAAATACCAGAAGCCATCTCCACCAATACATGAAAAAAGGAAAGAGCTTACTTGAAATAAGGAAAAGGAGCTAAAAACAGAGGGGGAAAAAACATTTCCAATGACTGAGCAACAGGACTCAGTTGGGTCTGAAACCATTTACCTGAGATGAAATTAAAAAACAAAGTTTGAAGTTTTTATTATTTATAACTATCAAGCTCTGAATAAATACTGTTATAGTTAGGGTGATCTGATTAAAGGTTATAAATCATTTGAGAATTGTTTGAAGTAGCTTTAAATAATATAAATTTATAGTAAATAATAATTAATTTACTATATATAAAACAAATTTAAGTAAATAGAATCCTAAAAATAAAGTTGTAACAGAAGTACCCATTTAACAAATTTGTTTATTAATTTTTATTATAATACTATGTACTTTAGGTTTTTATTTACATTTTATTTGTATTATTTTAAATTAATATTATCTTCTATCACCTGTCTAAATTACTTTTTAAGTGCTGATAAAAAGCATTGATTCTGAGAAACATAGTTTTGGGAAAATGTGTTTATAAGCCAAAAATTCTCTAATAATTCTCATAGAGTTTATAAATGAAGCTAGTGAAAATTTATTATTTAACTAGAGGCACAGTGCATGAAGTTCATGCACAAGAAGGTCCCTAGGCCTGGCTGGTGATCAGGGCCAATCTGTGGGGCAACTGGCAGGGCAATCAGGGGGCTCCCGCTGGCACCAGCCTTGGCTGGCCTGGCGCCGCCCACTCACCAGCCCCACCCCCCACCATGCACCAGTGGGGTCCCTCTGTCTGGCCTGCAGGGATCGGGCCGAAACCTGCTCTCCAACATCCCCCGAGGGGTCCTGGATTGTGAGAGGGTGGTTCTCGGGTGACGAACCCTGGAATTGAGCTCCCTCCTCTCTGGTTCTGGGTGCATCACCTGAGAACCACAGCTGCCAAGTCACTGCAGCTTGGAAGCTCCTGTGTTGAGCATCTTCCCCCTGGTGGTCAGTGCGTGTCATAGCTACTGGTTGGAGCTTCTGCCCGGTGGTGATCACTGCACATCATAGCTACCGGTCAGATGGTCAGACGGTCGGACGGTCACTTAGGCTTTTAGATAGATAGATAGATAGATAGATAGATAGATAGATAGATAGATAGATAGATAGATGATAGATAGATAGATGATAGATAGATGATAGATAGATAGACAGATCTTTGATATTTGTGTTCTATCACAAACCCACTACCTTTCTATCAAAAAGATGTCAAAATAAAAGATGATTATCCCAATAGAAATAAACATATGCTTAAATTATAATAATTCAAAAAGGGTTAATTTACAAGGGGTTAATTTATTAAAGGTGTGAGTGGGGTCCATGAAACCACAAGGAATGCCAGGACTAGAGGCAATAGGGACAAGAAGAGAGTAGCAAAAAGATGTTATAAACTTATACTGTAATTGGGTAGAGATAGTTGCAGAGAGAGGAGCATTGAAGGGACGGGTCAGGCATAATCAATTCCTCAGGAAGATATGTAGAGAAATAAACACCCTACCTTTGTTGTTCTCCTTCCCACTGTTCCCCCGCTGTTGCTTTCCAAAGGACAAAACCAACTAGAAACCAGAAAAGAAAGAAATCCACAGATGTAATTGTATATAGGTCAGACATCTGTGGCAGAAAGCAGAAGGGAGGGGGTCAGAATAAATCTGGAAAGACAAACAGAAGCCACAAAAAATAAAAAATAAAATAAAATTTAAAAACCAGGAAAGGCTCAGGACACATTCACTCTGACTCCAATAAAATAAAATGTGAAATTTTAATATCAAATTTTTAAATTAATAATGTACCAACCTTAAACAATTTCTTTGTTCACCACCCCTTCTTGAAATTCCTTATTTCCTCAAACTTATGTTTACAAATAGAATTTGCTCCTTTAATGGCTTCTTTAGGAAAGCATTTAATGTTAAGTTTATCTATGTGAGAGATAATGGTAAAGAAAGAAATTCATCCAGACAACAAATATTGACAGATGTGTATATCTAAATAAATACTGATTATAAACTTATTAATTTAGGGGAATTGAAACTGAAATTTTTGAAATAACAAAATGGAAGATGGAATTACTTCAATGTCTAGTGTGAACCTTTAGAAAATTAATGGTAACTAAATAATATGAAAACATCCAAACCAACAGATTGGAAAATAGAATAAAAGAATATTTGGTCAATCAGGATTTTGAATAATAAATCATTTTCCTTAATTATACATATGCTAGAATGTATATTCATTTAAACCCATACATCAACAGTATGATACATTTTTTATAATAAAAATATGAAAATGAACACTAGAAAGATACATATCAAATTAATTATAGTGGTGACTCTTCAGAGAGAGGTAGGGAGATAGCCTGAAGAGTGATCTAATTATTCTTCAATATAAAATAAAACTGATTAAATGTTAGTATTTATTATCCCTGAGTATTTGGTACTTAATGCCTATTGCATCACTTCTTGTGTGAATTGTTTTTACCTATTCAATTTCTTAAGGCAGGAAGAAAATAATTTTGCAAGAGAAATAGTAAAATACTGTGGGCAGAGGTGAAAAATATTACATATGCTTCCCAACACACTGTTTGTAAGATATTCCCCCAAAAAGAACTTGACAGAAGATCAGACATGGACTCACACAGATATGGCCCTATGGCCCAGAATTTCAGACAGAACCTTAATCTCTACCCCTGGCAAGGAAACTTGTGTTTACACCTCTCTGTTTCACTTGTCCTTTATTATATGAAAGACATTAAGGTAGACATAAAAATATTTGGACAAGAAATGGTCCCATTGGAGAACAGGGTATATAGTGGCATATACAACTCTGTAAGGACAAACCAAACCAACATTTTCTGGCCTAGAAGGATGAAAGGGACCTTGAAGTAAAACCATTAAAGCAGCCTAACCACTGCACACAGTCAGAGTACACTTAGTGGATAAGGGGTCAAACCGATGGCCAGAGGCAGCCAGGGATAATGTGAGTGAGTGAACTAGGCCAGGCCTTAATGCAAGTGACTGAGAGAGCTCCATGTAGTGGAAATCCCAGGGAGACCCTGAGAATAAGTGTTCCTTCTAAACAATTGGTCCTATTCAGCTCCAGTTGATATTTGTAATTAAGAATGTAATTGTGGTATTGCTGTGCTTCTTGTTTCTCAAGAGAAGAATTCTGATGGTTATGGTAAATCTGATTTTTCAAATGCTGGAAACAAATTTAAATTTACAGCATTGTACTGGCCCATAGTGTGAAACAGACCCACAGTGACTTTGAACTACCACTGACCTGAAGGCCACCAGTGTGAGACCTACTGAGTCAGGAGGAATGATTTACCTTTTAATGAAGTTTTTGGAATCCTTGGTCAGAGTCCCAGCCTTAAAATCTCTCCTCACAACCAAGAGAACAACTCTCAGACAGTCCAGAAACCTCCTCCCTGCACGTCCACCTCACTGTGCAGGCATGTCTTTAGCACACCGAGTGCTTTGTGCCTACTTTAACCATAAAAACACCCCTAAAGTTTAATCTCTGTGACATCTTTTATTCTTATTTAAGGGCATATATATTTTAAAAAAACTGGATTTGGGATACTATGTTTAGAATCTTTTTCATATGCTTGAAAGTTTTAAATTGATTCATGTTATAAAGTATTTCTTGAGTGGGAATTTAAGAGTTTGAAATTAATCACCTTCTGAGTTACATCTTAGGTACAGAAAAGATGGCAAAAAATCTTATAAGAGGAAATTTGGAGTGAGAACAGTTCCCAGGTTAGATGACAGGAATGGACTCCGTGGTGAGAGAGAAGCCGAGCCAGGGATAGCACTTATGGAGAGCACAACTGCCGGGAAAGAGTTGAGTTTTTAATGTGTGCACATGCTCATGTGCCTCTAGAGCGGAGTGTATGTCATGGCACCCATACACAGAGCTGAAAGTTCTCCTCCATAATGCGGACTCCTCTGAACCAGAAAAGTATCCTGATCTCAGGTCTTCACAGATAATCTAAGAATTTATTTGAGATTTTAAGGCAAAGGCTTTTTTCCTTTTGATCATTTAATTTTTCTACAGTCTCCTTATCAACCTGCTTTCCCCCATACATATCTTATATACTAGGTTTTACATTGGGTTTATAGTAAGTAATATGAAATTAGGTCATTTCAGCATGTGTATTTTTCATGTAAGATATAATCATTCAAATAAAGATTTTTTTAAGTAAGCAAATTAAAATATTAAAATTTATTCAACAAGTTGAATGGAGACCAGAAAAAAATATAGGGTAGAGGGGAAAAAAATAAATTATAAATTAAATTATAGAAGAAAGTAAGTAAATAGGCAGCCTGTCACTTATTATTACTAAGTGTATTGGCATTCTAATCCTCTGGATTTCCCAAAATGTTATTAACATAACAGTTAAAATACATTTTAAAAAATTAGGAAAATCATGTAGTTACTTCAAGGAAATAATCATTAATAGATAGTCCTTGGTTAGAAAAGCAAATGAGTCATGGAATGTATTCTAATCCTAACTTTATCATTACACACTCCTGTCTGAAGAAGCCTGAGCAGGCCTGTGCTTTTCCCCTTTATTGAAACCATGAAGAAAAATGGTCATTATCACTGAAAGCTTAGGCAAGGCTACACTGTTGAATCAATAGCTGGATTAGTGTTTGGGTGTGTGTGTGTGTGTGTGTGTGTGTGTGTGTGTGTGTGTGTGTGTGTGTCTGTTTAATGAATCAATGACTTACCTTTGCTTAAATGCCATATAATTAAATGACTGATTTGACAAATACATGGTGTTTTGATTACCTTTATTATTTCTAGTTTCTATTTGCTTTTAAGGAATGAAGGCATGTGAAAGGCAAAATAGTATCGAAAGACACATTTAGGTGCCACTTTCCTACGAAAGCCTCACAAGAGGCTGTGTCCATAATACTTCCAGACCCCTGACAACATTATGGCATATACAGACAATAGATAGTTCTTAAAAATCTGATATAACTATATACTTGTGAGTTAGAAGTTTCAGAGAACTGATTCACTAAAATTACAGTTGCATTGGTTTATTGCTGTTATAACTGGTGGAGACTCAGTAATAATTAATCATTCAAAACAAAAGTACTCTGTTTACTGGAGAAACTATATTTGACTGAATATTAGGGTAAGTGTACTTTGTTGATATTTTTCTATATTAATATTTTACTTTTTTATTAGCAGTATTCTATTTGGATTAATAATTAATCATTAAAAGATAATACAGCCTAACGTACATTGCATATATAAAATATAAGAAATATATAAAATGAGTACATGTTGATATATTCCCGTTTCTCTATTTTCTAATTCTTATTTTTTAAATTTTTTAATTAACTTATAAATATATGAAAGAGATAGATTTAGTAATATAAATGCTGAGTAACTCCTGAGTTTTTTATTAAACTCATTTTTTTTTCATTTATGCATTCAGAATAGGGTGTACTATTTGTTTAATAAATTATTTTTATGCCTAACACTCAAAAATCTATAATTTGCTTCCAGTTTTCAATTCAAAGTGATTCATTACACAGTTACTTGACTACCTTACCTAGAAGACATCCATCTATTGACTTTTCAGTGCTTATTTTTCTTAAGATTCTCTGTTATCTCCAAGGGAATTGTACACAGCATAGCTTCTGTTTTGGAGTGATGTATGTGTTCTTGATAGTTAAACTTTTACTCAATTCTTAATACAACCAAAGACAGGGCTCATTAATCATACCACAAAGCACAGAACTATAGTTATACCTCTGTAGTTTCAAGGTACTGCAGTAAGTAGGATGTTATCTTTTATCTCCAAAGGGATTTATTTAACTGGTCAGTATATAGCTATAGCCATAAACTTCCCTTCTGCTAACTACCACTCTGCATTTCAAGATCAATGGTTAATAGATATAATAATAATTCTGTATAAATTTTATTTATACAGAAATAAAATTGCTAATATTCAATAGTCTAAAAACTTTTATAAAGATGTTAGTTTATTTTCAAGGTATTTAAAAAGGATTTTATTTACAATTTTTTAAAATATTAAACTTGAAGAAAAAATTGATTATCCTCTATAAAAACTAAAGTATCTTAATTCTTTTTAATAATTCATCCTTAAATATATAATTTAGTATACCTGTTTATATACTTTAGATATGTTATTAAAAAAGAGCTTTTTATTATAATTATTTTCAAAAATTTTTATTCAACTAGTAAGCATTTTGGTATACTAGGATAAAGTAGGTATTCTCCCTCCAGTCTGAATTCATCCAGTCTCTCATTCCTGTTTAAAGTATTCTCCTCCAACAGTGTAAGTCATTCTAATTATCAGACATCTTCCCACTGCCAAGCATCCTGCTTACCCCAAATATTCCTCTTACCCATCTTCAAAACCCTTCCACTATGCCTTTTGAAAATCTGACCCCCTTTTTATCAAAATTACTGATATTTTTCCTATAGTTTTAAGAATTGTCTCCCTTCGCTTCTGGTCAAGATGGCAAAGTAGGTAAAGGGGGCACTTGTACCCTCCCACAACCACATCAAAATTACAACTAAACCACTGAACAACCATCGTTCAGAACCGCCTGAAATCTGGGTGAACAGAAGTCCTACAACTAGAGAATTAAAGAAGACACATTGAGACTGGTAGAAGGGGCAGAGGCATGGAATAGGCTGGTCTGATACCTACATGTGACTTTTTTTAATCAGGAGGCATATCCTGGCTGCGGAGGTCTACGTGAGGAACAAGGGGTCCCAATCCCACACCAGACATCTCAGTCCAGGGTTCCAGTACTGTGAAGAGAAGTCCCTGTAATTTCAGGCTGTAAAAACCAGCAGGGATTCTGGCTGAGTGACACAGAGGCTGCTAGAGACCCAGTTCCTCTTAAAAGGCCAGCACACAAACTTACTCAGACTCACTCCCTCTGAGCACAAGTTTGGGGGATCCAGGGACACATGGGGATAAACTAAATTGTCTGGCATCAGGGCAAGAACTGGGGGGGCAGCTTTCTCCCAGACAAAAGTGCTGGCAGAGGTCAATGCTTCTATGCTGAGACCTCCCCTGCCACAGAGCCGACTGGCAGGTGCCATACCTGTTTTCCATGGCTTCCTTAAGGAATGAAACTAGAGAGCAAACTATTGAGCTGAAGGACATCTGGGTTAAAAATGCAAAAAAAATATTAACTTGTGAGCAATGGTCCAAATACTCAAGATTCATGTAAATTAATTCAATTATTGTGCATGATATTTTCATTGATGAGGAGAGCTTTGGCGTACCAAATTATCACACAAATCATCACCTTTTGAGACTCTGGATATGTTTACAGTTTAATCTACAAACATAATTTTTATAACAAATTATTACTAACCAAATCATATCTTGAAAACTGTTTATATAGAAAACTCAGAAAAAATGAACTGTTCATTTTGGAAGGCCTTAAATTACATTATTACAGTAGAAAATACAGGAGGTAGGAGATAACTTAAAAGGCTAATCCAACATTAGATTAAAATCTATAGCTCCTGTAGTTACTTAAAACATGGTTTTAGAAACTAAAATCAACATTTCCAGTAACCATAGAAACAGTTAAAATAAAATTTGCCATGAAAGCCTTTGTATCAAGCCTGATATATTCATCTGTACCCTCTATCATGTCCTATAATAAATTGGTAACTGTAAGTAGGTGCATCTCTGAGTTTTGTGCGGCGCTCAAGTAAATTAATCATATCCAAGAAGGGAGTTGTTGGATCCTCTGATCTACATAGCTAGCTGGTCAGAAGCACAGGTGATAACCTGGGATTTAGATTAGCATCTGAAGTGTGTGTACGGGGAGGGCAGTCTTGTAGGACTGAGGCCTTAGCCTGTAGGATTTGACACTATATCCAGGTAGACAGTGTCAGAATTGATTTAAATTATAGGATACCCAGCTAGTGTCAGTGAGAATTGCTTCTTATTGGGGGGGGGGGGGAACCTACACATACATTTGGTAACCAGAAATGTCAGAGTGATGTGTTCTGTGTGAATAGTAAAGCAGTCACACAGGAAAGAAAAACACAGGAAGGAAAAATGTTTTTTCTGTATACTTCTTCAATCTGCTCTTTCTTCTACATATTCCCAAATGCATCTTTCCCTTCAGCTTGGAGGTGCCTATAGGCCGGTTGCTACAGGTACCATCCTAGGGCCACTTAGCAAGAGGTACAGGGCACACTGAGGCCAAATACTACTTTTTTGAGAGATTTTAGGAAAATCTGAAGTATGAGCATAGACAGTTTGGGTGGGAATGGTGGCCTTTCATCTAGCAGAAAGTTGGCCCCCTGACCCCAGCTCTTGCCCTTATGCCAGATAATCCAGTTCCTCCATATATGCCTCTGGTGCCTTTCGAGCTGCTGCCCCAGTGCTGGAGCTCAGAGGGAGTGAGTCTGGTAAGTTCACGTTTGGTCCCTTCAAGAGTAACTGCCTGGAACTCCAGCAGCCCTATGTCTCACTCAGCCACAACCTCCACTGGTTTTTACAGCTAGAAGTTATAGGACTTATATTCTTGGCACTGGAATCTGGTCTTGGGTCCTGGTGTGGGGCTAGGACCCCTTACTCCTCAGGGGTGACTTCCACAGCCAAAATATTCTTCCCAATTTTTATCCACGGCATGTGGGTGTGGGACCAGCCCATTCTGCATCTCTGCCCCTTTTACCAGTCTTGATGTGGCTTCTTCTTTAAATTCCTAGTTGTAGGACTTTCATTCATCTAAATTTCAGGCGGTTGTGAATGATGGTTGTCTGTAGTTTAGTTGTAATTTTGATGAGGTTGTGGGAGGATGAGAATGCAGCAGCTACCTACTCTACCATCTTGACCAGAAGTCTTCCAATCCATTTTCTCCAGAGTAGACAAAAAGATATTTTAAAAAGATAAATTAAGTTTTGTATCACTCTGCTTGTAAGACAACATTGGATTCCTGTTTCCTTTCAAAGAAAATTTAAATCCTTACACTGACTAGAGGGCCATCCCTATACGATCTGGCCTCAGCCTAATCTCCAGCCCAAATAGGCTGGACCACTGTCTTCCTGGACCATTGTCTCTCTGACACACCAATCGTCTTTAAATTAATCAAATCACTAATCTCATGCTATACCTCAAGAGCAATATTGTACTTCTTCAGCTTATTCTTTGCAATTTAACTAGTATTCTCTTCAAATTACAGCACAACCTGTCTGATTAGTTGTTAAACATATTTCCTTCTTAACATAATGTAACCTCCATGAGAACAAAGGCCAAGTCTGTTTTGTTCCGTATTGCCACCACAATTTCCTGGTACATATATTTGTGTCTGATTTGTGGTACAGATCAATAATTAATTACATAAATATACTAAACATTTCAGAAAATAAATATATAATAAATTGTACTTATTGAAGTGTTTTAACCCATTTATATTTTACAAATATATAGAATCTAAGGGAAGCCACAGCATCTAACTTTATAGAGCTTCCATTATGCTCCAGGCATTTTGAATGTTTCTCATTTGACCTTCACAATCAAACATCATTAAAACCATTTTAAAGATCTGGAAAATGAGTCTCAGAGATATTCAAAAAAGATTAAGTGACTCATATAAATCTAATAGGGCTTATAAATGTCAGAGATGAAATTAAAATCCATATTTGTCCTCATAATCAGTCTTTTTCCAGTAATATTCTAAAAGTTTCATTGAATGATCTATTATCCCATTTTGGTATTATAACAATAGAAACTGATCTCAGAAACTTTAGAATCTACTAAATTTAAAGAAATTTTGGTAAAGTTACCCATTACTTGCTTCATCAAATATTGTCTTCAGCAAGTAAAACTACTGGAAGACAATATTCCCATCTTTTAAATAGTGAAAATTCCTAGTAGTAAGAAGTTAATGCTTGTATATTAAATATATAACAATTTTAGATTAATACCATGTTATAAGTAGATATTTATAGAAACATAGAAAACATTCCTGTGTTAGGAAAAATGTTAGGGCCCAACATTTAAACTTAATGGGCCCTAAAGCCAGTTGAGTTCCTATTTTTCTCCACACTTACTAGTTGTGGGGCATTTGGCAAGTTACTTATTATCTATTTACATCTGTTTAATCCCCTGTAAAATGTAGGTGATAACAGTATTTATCAATTGAGTGAAATTTTGAGGCAGAAATAGGTTAATACATGTAAAATGCTTAAAATTGTTCTTGGCACATAATAAAAACACAGAAATATTAGTGTTGATTATCTATCTCTGAAAACTCATTATTAATAGTTTATCAGCTATTAATTCCTTCAACCACTGGAGGCCTGGTGCCTGAAATTAGGGCACTGGGAGGGTCCCTAGGCCTGGCCAGCAATCAGGGCTGATTGGGGCCATCCAGCTGCCAGCTGGGGCCTTCCTTCATTCCGTGCCGCCCCCTGGTGGTTAGCACACATCATAGCAAGCAATCAAACTCCCGGTCGAACTCCCGAGGGAACACTTTGCATATTAGCCATATATATATATATATATGATTAGTTACCACATAGTAGATATTTAAAATCTACTAAAAGGTAAAAAAATAATCACTGCATCTCACTCTAGATGGGGAAGACAGACAGTAAGATAATAAATAAATGAATAAATAAGACAAGTTCAGATAGATAGTTGCTATAAATAAAATGAAACAGAAAATTATGATTCATAATGTGTCAGGGTTGGAGGTAATAATCACATCTTAGATGGACCAATAAGGCTGACATTTTAGCTATGTCTTCAATATGAAGCCATGTAAATTTTGGGGGGAATCAATTCATAGGGACAACTAAAACTTACTTTTTAAATTATTTTTAATCAGTAAGTGATACATGGATATAGAGCCTTGGACTAATATTCAATATATTCTTGGCTTGTACTTCCCAGAAGTCGTAATCCCAGATTTGGTGATGGGCCTCTGTTTTCTCTGAATGCCCAATAGGGTGATCATACTTCCTTAAATAAGATTTTTATTTCTTGGCAGACAGGGTAAATAAGGAATCAACACAAAGACATTTATAAAATAATAGAAGGAAGAAAAAGAATAGCCAGATATTGGGATGGATGTTCCAGACACTCTTTTATAATAAATACTTTAATGCATATTTTTATCTAGTCTTTTCACAAAAGCTACAATTATACAACACATTATCCCCATTTTTCAAAAGTGGCTCAGAAAGACTGCTACATGTGTAAGGTATCATAGACAGAAGAGCTTGTATTTAATGCCTACCTGATTCTAGTCTCAATTCCTAGCTACTAACACTCACACAAACCAGATACTTACCTTATTTGTTGCCTGACATGTTGCTGTTGGTTGTGATGGTGATGATGTTGTTATTGTTTTGTAAGCGTTTGATTTCCATTAATTCTAAATTAAGTTTAATGGAAGTAAACTACATCTCTATAATTTGACCTGGGTCTTTCAGCTTTACCAAGGAATATGTAAATATATATCAATTACTTTACTATACTTTTTTAATTTTTAGTGTTATCATTATTCTCACAGTTATCTCATTTTCACTTAATGTTAAAAAGAACACATACTTTGCTGTAACTGCAGAAATCATTTAATTTAATGATTACATAAAATTCAAGTTGATAATCACTCCCATCTGCATTTTGTTCAAAATGACTTTAAGATGAAAAAAAAAATAGTTTAGGCAAGTTTATTCTATTTCAAAATTTAAACAATCCAAATACTTTGTGTTTAATTTAAACCATTTAGATCACTGGGTTTCTGATGGAGTGGACTAACTTGACCAAATGTTTTATCATTGTGTAGTCATAGCCTGCATGCCAACCTTCTGGCTATTTGTCCCAAGGGAAGGTGAAGGAGCAAGTATGCATTTATGTGGTGTCCAAAACAAACCCTAATTAGACTGCATGAAGAGTGTATTTTGAAACGTTTACTATTTATTTGCATCCTGAAGTAATTCTTATCAGACCAAGTAACTTAAATGGATAAAATAGTTTAGGAAAACTTTATGACTTCTTTTTTTCTCTTGTTCCCTCCAAAATAAATAGGAAGGAATTGGTCTGAGCTATACTTTCCCTCATTTCACAAACTAGGCACCAAATTAGTTCTAGCAAGTAATAGGACTAAATATGTTTATACTATATTTAAAAAACTTGAACATTCTTCTTAGCATTTCTGCTAAAAAAGGCTCTAAAAGACAAATAATATCTGAGAATATGTAACAAATAAATTAGAGGTAAGCAAATGTTTTTAAAAACCTAAAGATATTAAAAACAAACAAATAAATAAGTATAGAAAATATAGACCTGAAGATATAGACCACATATGCTGAGATTCTATTAATAATGAAAACTATAATTGGTCTTGGGGAGACTAGAGTACTTTCCTAGTGAGCAGTGAGCAAAAATACTTTCTAAAAGAAAAAAGGGCTATTCATTTCAAGGAAAGTTTAATTAAATTTTAAAAAAAGGAAGGCATCGAGAAGTAAAATCTTATAACACATGTATTAGGAAAACACTTTTGAAAAATATAATTTTCTTTCCATTTCATATGTCAGTGAATAACTCATTTTCCCATTATGATTTGATAACATTTACGCTGAGTCAAAAGAAAATATAAAGTGTTCATTGGAAGTGTAAAGAGGTCATAAACTTAAACCATAAAATATTTGGATATTTTACTCTTTAAATTCTGGCTGCATAGTTTAGGTTTGACATAATTAATCTCCTCTTAAAAAATGAAAATATTTATTTTAAGAAATTTTCATCTGTTCAGTGGCAAGTTCTACCATATTGACTTTCTACTTCCTGAACTGTTCTTGCCTCCACATTCAGAGACTTGGAAACAAATGACTTAGACACTCTTGTTCTAAAATAGAACATTGCCCTCCTCATGTTGAAGCCTAATCCATCTCCCAAGTACTCTGACTCTCACTCCGTTTACATTCTCAGGGACTTTGCTTTTCCTAATAATCCTTTTCTCTGCATTATCTAAAATATTTTGTCACCAACAGATTCTTATCTTTTGATTATAAATGTGCTCAATATAACTTTTTTTAAATTTAAAAATTAGTTCTCTCTTGATTCTATGTCTCCCGCTAGCTAAACATAAAACTTAAATGTCTTGCCATCTTTTCAAGGCCACTCCTAAGTATTACTATTCTTGTGCTTTCTCCCCTACCTTATTTTCCTAAACTTCTCTTCTCCAGGTGCAATCTGGTAACATTTCAGAAGTTCCTTTGCCAGGTCACTGATAATTCTGTTTGCTGACTACGAAGACCAGGTTTCAGTGAATATCCTTAGCCTTTTTTTAGCAGAAATGCTAAGAAGAATGTTCAAGTTTTTTTTCAACAAGCAAATCAACCCCTGGATGATTTTGGAAAATGACATCAGTAAATCCTCCTCTGTTTTCTCCTATAATTTCTGTGTCATAGCAATCAGTGAATATGGGAAAGGAAGCGTCTAATGCACTTTTCATTGTTCCCTGACCATATAAAGTATGTGATTGTATTTTATGTTCACAGCATTATTTATATTATTAAATACCTACCAAATACTATATGCTGTAAGCATTTAAAACATAAAAAATAAGTTGGTTAGAAAGAAATCAACAACTTCTTAAAAGGACAGGTAGCAGCAAAAGAAAGGAATGACTATTAGTCTTAATATTAATATTTATTTTCTTTTTTCTTAAAGAATTTTTTAAAAATATATTTTATTGATTTTTTACAGAGAGGAAGGGAGAGGGATAGAGAGCTAAAAACATTGATGAAAGAAAAACATCGATCAGCTGCCTCCTGAACACTCCCTACTGGTTATGTGCCCACAACCAAGGTAAATGCCCTTCACCGGAATCGAACCTGGGACCCTTGAGTCCACAGGCCAACGCTCTATCCACTGAGCCAAACCAGTTAGGGCTTAATATTTATTTTCATTTCTTCTTCACTCAATTCATTTTCTTGTAAGATATTCATTAGTGATTAATTTAAAAAATACTTCAAGGAAAAAAACTAAGTATTAAGAGATTTATTATGGTTATCACTTAGTAAGGTATATGAATGTCTAATCACTATGTTGTACACCTGATTCTAATATTGCATGTCAAATATGATAGAAAAAAAGGCCACATGTTATACAGTTCCATTTACATGAATTTTTGAAGCCCATAGAAACAGAAAGTAGATTAGGGGTTTCCAAGGCTTGGGTGATGGGTGGAGGAGAGAAATATGAGAGTGATGGTTGAAGGGTACTGGGTGTCTTTTGGAGTGATGAAAATGTTCTGGAATTAGATAACTAGTGGTGACAGTTGCACAACTTTGTGAATAAACTAAAACCCACTGAACTGTACATTTTAAAAGGCTGAATTTTATAATATGTGAAAAGTATGTAAATAAGCTATTTAAAAATGAGAGAGACTCTGAGAGGCTATTATAGTATACTATTATCGTATTGCATATTACCTCTTTATTATATAGGATACATTATTCTATAATATAAAATGCAATATCTTTAGTCTCATGAATATGAAAAAAATATTTCATGTAAGTAAAAGTAAACCCCTATATATGTAGCAATGATATATTACTGCCATTCAAACAGGACTAAAAATTAATTTGAAAAATGTTCACTAAATTTTGGCATGAATCTCATGCATTGGGGGTGGGAGGGTGTCCCTCAGCCCAGCCTGCACCTTCTCCAATCTGGGACCCCTTCTGGAATTGGGCCTAAACCTGCAGTCGGACATCCCTCTCATAATCCGGGACTGCTGGCTCCTAACCGCTTCTGCCTGCCAAACTGATCACCCCCTCACCGCTCCACCGCTGGCCTGATTGATTCCTAACTGTTCCCCTGCCGGCCCAATCACCCCCAATTGCCCTCCCCTGCCAACCCGATCACCCTGAACCGCCCTCCCCTGCCAGCCTGGACGCACCCAACTGCCCTCCCTTGCTGGCCTGATCTTGCCCCCAACTGCCCTCCCCTGCTGGCCTGGTCACCCTGGTGGAAGCCGAGTGGAGCAGCAGCCGGGACCCGCCCCATGGTGGGGCTGAGGGAACTCCAGGGAAGCCGCACGGAGCAGCAGCAGGGACTCGCCCCCTGTCAGGGCTGAGGGAACTGCAGCAGCAGGCGTGCAGAGCAGTTGGCCCTGACCCCACTGTGCATGCCGCCATCTTGTGATGGTGTTACAGTGTGAGGGTCAATTTGCATATTACCTCTTTATTATATAGAATACATTATTCTGATAAATTACATACAAAATGCAATATCCTTAGTCTCATGAATATGAAAAAAATATTTCATGTAAGTAAAAGTAAACCCCTATATATGTAGCAATGATATATTACTGCCATTCAAACAGGACTAAAAATTAATTTGAAAAATGTTCACTAAATTATGGAATGTGTATATGCATATTTCATGTAAATTCAGAAATTTAGATAGATTTCATCATTCAAAGCAGACAATGTTAAACTCTAAAACATGCCTCTGATTCATAACTTAAGTCTGATCTATTTTAAGACAAAACTGCTACCTGCTGTTATTTATTTCCAGGTGCAATAAAATCCATTTAATTTGAAGAATGATTAAAGTAGAGAAACCTCATGACAAGTTGCAAACTGATACTCTACCAATCAAACTACAGTCTGATATAGATGGCCAAACACAGAAGAAATGATCCAGTAGGAGGGAAAATGTCAGCAATAATATTAAGCGCTTATATACAGTTTGTTACTGCTGCTGTAAGTCATGAGGTTTTAGTATGTAACAACATTTTGAACCCCAAGGCATATTAAGCCTATGGTTGATATTTTTATCTAAATAAAACAACTGATTAAAATATCTCCATAAAAATGACCACTTAATAGTCTGCTTATACCTTGTTTATGTATACGTTCCAGAGAATAAGAATAATCATACAAAAATTAATTTATGGATAAATTAGATAAGTCATCATTAGGTAAGTCATCATTTATGTTCTTTATGCTCAAATGTAATTAACTTCCAACTCAAATACTTTAATATAATGTTAATACTACCAAGTTTTTGAAAATTTTATTTAAAATTGTTTATTGGTTTTGCTTTTGCCTTGGAGATGAATTATGAGATGATGAGGGTTTGATTTAACTTATTTTCTACTTGGACAGATTTAAAACATTTTTCTAAAAGTATTTAAATGCTTAAAAGACCATAATGCAAGAAAAGATAGAAATATATCTTTGAAAGTAAATTTCTTCTATCAGTAGGAACTTTAAACCTAAAAATAAGCAGTTTATGTAATTCAAAATTTTATTTGGGGTGGTCAAGCTTAACCATTAAATTTTAGGTAATGGGTATCATTGATTAGGTCAAATAATGTATTTTAAAACTGAAGAACACGATTAAAGTATAGGGCCTGTGGCTTTCCATGAATTTATTCACTTTTCTGATACTGTTTCCTATGTGTCAAATTGTTACAACACCCATAACATAGTGTTGTTTTTATATTAAAGATAACATAAAAAATAGGTATAGATATACAGAGTAGGGGTTCAGAAAATACTAGTTTCTCTTTATTAATGATTACAGAAGGAAAAAGTATTCATGAATTTATACTTTTATTCATAAACCCCAATGAGTGTTATATGTGGATTCATGAAAAATATTACACATAGAGGTAGTGTAACTTTCCAAACACTGTCAATAGAAAACATTTCAATAGTGATTTGAGCTTTCTGTGGCACACTGTTGAATATGTAATTTTTTCTTTAATAGTCATGCATGTATCGCCATCAAAATCAATAAGATTTAAAGACACTGATATATTAAAATTTTAGACAGACTTTTAAAATACTAAATATACATATTCATTTGATTTTTTAAATTATCACTTTTTAAAAAATTTATTACTTTTTAATACTAGCTACTGAGGTTTCATTTCTTCTCTTTGTCAATTAGCAGCACTCTAGCTTTAGGTGAGCATCATTTGGTCTGTTACCACAGATCCCAAGGTCACTACTTTATCTTGAATTTGTCGAGTCTGTCACTTCTACACTTAACAGAATCCTATCTAATAATAGCATACCATGTAAATTACCATCACTCCGCTACGCCCACGATTGGGCGGCGGAGGCTGGGGAGCGGGACTCAGGGTGGCCTATCCGGCCATTGAGAGGCACGGATCCACTGCCACTGAGCGGATCCGCTGCCACTGAGCGGGGCTACGCTGCTGTTGAGAGGCACAGGGGGCGGGACTCCCGCCCCCTGTGCCTCTCAACGGCCAGATCCGGGCCGCTGAGGGGGTCCCACCCCCTGCGCCTCTCAACAGCAGGGGAGACCCCCTCAGCGGCCGCGGATCATCAAAAGTGGGGGAGCGAGCTCTGGCCTCAGTCAGCGAGCCACGGAAACCCGGCAGAGGATGGAGAGCAGCGACGAGGAAGACATGGAGAAGCACCGCATCCACCTACACCCCGTCACTCTGCGCACACGCTGCACCTCCTGCCCTGTGAAGTCCGGGTTAACCGGCCCGCCCCTGTGGGGCGCTTTTTCACCCCGGCCATCCGTCAGGGTCCCGATGGACTCGAAGTGTCGCTTCGGGGCCGCAGTCTGAGGGGCGAGGAGGTGGAGGTGCCGCCTGGCCTGCTGGGATACGTGATGGTGATGGAAGAGCAGTCGGTGGGGAAGCAGGACTTTTCAGCGTGATCCAACAAGGACAAGCAGGAGCTGGTGGAACCCCCGGAGGCGCTGGAGTGGGACTTTGACCGCTTTATTCGTGCCTCCGCCAGTTTCAGCCGCTTCACCCTGTGGGGCCTGGAGAGCATCCCTGGCCCGGATGCCAAAGTGCATGCGGCCCTGACCTGGCCCAGCCTCGCCGAAGCGATCCATAAACAGGTGCCACAGGACTGAGAACCAGCGTTTGAAACTGGAAGCCACCGATCCCTTCACCAGCTCTCCACTTTGGATCCACTGAGTCCACCACCCCAATAAATGAGCTCTTTCACAGCAAAAACAAAAACAAAAACAAAACAAAACAAAAAAAACAAAAGTGGGGGACCTGGGTGCCTGTCTGCTCCGGCACCAGGCCTTTCAGAAGCCTCCACTGAGCCGGAGGCTTCTGAAAGGCCTGGTGCACGAGTGGACAGGCACCCAGCTCCACCGTGAAAAGCGAAAGCATGTAGGGGACCCTACACGTGCATGATTCAATCATGCACTGGGCCTCTAGTCTTCAAATAAAATGCAAACATGACCATTTCATATCCCCTTATGTGGTTCCTCATTGCTATAAGGTACATTTCCAGGTTCCTTATTATAGCACACAATTTTTCCATTACCTAGCACCTTTTTCAGTCCTATATGCTTCTCCTGCCTACCTTGCATTTTAAGCTCCAGCACAGGAAATGTTTAATATTTTTCCTGAACACACCATGTGACTTCTCATAAGTGTTCCTTTGCTCAAGTAGTGCGTTCTATCCCGAACCCCCCTTCTGCAACTCCATGTGATGTGAGTGAATCCTATTTATGTCAATAAGTCCAATTATCCTGTGACCACCTACAAGAAGGTTTTTTTGGTATCTCCCCCATACAGACAGGAACATAGACCTCAAACACAAAGGAATGATTGGCAAATTTTAAATGTATAAGACCATCAAAAACAAACCTAAATATCATAAACAAAGATAGACTAAATAAGAAAACATATTAGTAATTTGCATGTGTGTGAATACAACAAATGAAGGGTTAATGTACAAAATACACAGTTACTAAAAATAATAACAAAATATTAATTAAACTAATATGAAGTGGGAAAAGCATACATACAAATAATTCAAAAAAGCACAATTCAAATAATTAACATGGACATGACTGCATGGTTAATGTTCCTTATCAAGAAATCACAAATAAAATTTCCAATCCTGCTTTTTACACATTATCTCTGCAAAATGTGTGAAATGACTGATAATATCATGGGTGGGTGAAAGTTTGTGAAAACAGGTCTCATACACTAAGCTCTTATGCAGGTCAATTAAAATGCACACATACCTTGACATGGCAATTCCCCTTTTAAAAAATTATCCTACAAAGATACTCACACCCACATACATAAATATATATGTATAAAGACACTCATATTTTTAATTAACTAAAAAATGAATCACCTATATGCCATTTATTTTCACATGGTGACATTAATTACAATGAGTGCTTACTTTAAAATAGCATACAAATATTGGAAAGCACCCTAACTGGTTTGGCTCAATGGATAGAGCGTTGGCCTACGGGCTGAAGGGTCCCAGGTTTGATTCCAGTCAAAGGCATGTACCTTGGTTGTGGGCACATCCCCAGTAGGGGATGTGCAGGAGGCAGATGATCGATGTTTCTCTCTCATCGATGTTTCTAACTCTCTATCCCTCTCCCTTCCTCTCTGTAAAAATCAATAAAATATATTTTTAAAAAAATATTGGAAAGCAAAAATAGTATGTTATTTTATGTATTTGCAAAATGTGTGTGTAAAGATCATGTCACTGAACATTAAGGATAGTATAATACTGTTATGTTAAAATATTTTTTTTATTTTTAATATTAGATAGGAAGTATGGGATAATGGGTTAAAACACTGATTCTCTAACAATCTGCGTTTAAGTCTCAGTTCCACCACTTACTGATTGTATGACTTTGGACCAGTTAGTTAATCTCTTTATGGTTCAGTTTCCTCATCGGTAAAATGGATATAAATAAAATTTTAATAAGTGATAAAAATCTGGAAAGATAAACATGTACATATATACATGGTTATTTCTGAACAAAAAAAGTAGGAATACAGTGGTTTCACTTGGGGCTTTTAATTATTACTCCATATATTTTCATGTACAGTATCTTAAAACATTTTACATTAAGCATATTATTTTTACTATTGCAGCTATTTTTTTAAATATGGAGTTGATCAAATCTATAAAGTATGAACAAGTTCTTCATATTAGCCATGTATAGGCACATACATAATTTATTCAATTGTTATAAGGAGGATCCACATCAAGAATAACAACATATATGCTGTTTCTATGGCTATGAAACAGCATATAGAGTAAGAAAACTCACTGCCAAACTTTTATCTAAGATAAGGGATTTAAGTTTGAAACTAAATACATTAGGAAGGTATCACTTTGTATAGGTGATGCTCACCTTACATTGACAAAACTGAGCAGTAACATGTTTACAGTTGCCAGTTCAAATTAACTTGGGCAAGATATATGTGAGCCAATATAGTTATTTTATTGAAAGATTTAAATGTTTAAAATGAAGGATTCACAGCAGTTTTATATCTATCCCGTTTGTGGCAGGAAAAAACAAACAAACACTGCTTTTCGAATGAATATAAACTCATAAAAATCTCGCTACAGTGCTAAGTCATTGATTCTACAAACTTTCCTGAATTCTAATTGCCAGCATTTCCCTGGCTACATAAACCCATGGTCTTACTGTTTAACTGCTTCCTGCCCATTCTAGGTAAACTAGACTCATTAATACAGGACCAGCTCATTTAAAAATTATGAAAAGTCTAGGCATGGAGTCCTGAAAATTACTGGTTACTCATGCTCTGACCGTAGTCAATTTTGCATGTAACCATTGGATTATAACAGGCTAACATATCATAATAGGCTTGTGATGGTTATTAAATAAGTAAATAAGTAGATGAAAGAAGAAATAAAGTAAAAAAATTATGCAGATCATTTCATGACTGTTACCTGTGGGTCTTATCCAACTTCTACCCAATTTACTCTGAGCGGATAGTGAAATTTTTACCTTTGCTATAGCAACTTCTAAATCAGAAACTGGATATTCTCTCCCAGACAGCAATACAGTCTTCACTTCCAGGCAGATTGAAATAAAAGGTCTATGAGTAACTGCTCTTTCTATGATCTGAACAGACACATTCTCAGGCACCCAGGGAAGAATTAAAGTCAACAAAATATTTAGCAGCCATGGGAGTACCTAATAACCCACTTTGATTGTCCTCATGAGAAATAGAAATTTACCTTATGTCTTTATTGTGATTGCTCTAATCTATCAAATGATTGAATTTGGCATTTCCCAGGCCTTTGATTGCTCTAATCTATCAAATGATGGAATTGTGTGATTCTCATTTCCTCTAAAAGGGTGTTCTGTTTTACTCTTTTTTTGGTAGACTGATTTACAACCTTTTCTTCTATTGCTCCCTCTGGAGCTGTCTTTCCATATTTCTACCAGCTTTTGTGTTAAACAGTTTAACGAAATTGCATGGAGGCTCACCCCCTCATTAACTTTAATCCCTGCCTTCCTACTTTTAAATTAACAATGGCCGACTATCAAGGGAGTTTTATGACCATCAACCCATTTTTTCCTTTTCATGATTATATAAATACAGTTTTTGTATTCCCCATGAGAACATTGGAACATATTTTCTCTGAAATTAAAACAAAACCATCCAACCTAAATTTCTTTCATTATACATGTTTCAATTTAAAAAAAAAAAGATTTCTACATTAGGGGAAACCTAAATGAATTTGCACATGGTATTCTCCATATGTAATTTTAATTCTTACTATTTTAAAATTATATCTAATCAATATGTATAACAAAATCTTCTTTAGCTTATAATACTAAATACATTATTTTGATTATGGTTTTACAATTATTTTTCTCATATCTTGAAATAATACTACAAGTTAGATATTCCTGGATATTTTTGGTATTTTCACTTAAAATGAGTGACTAGTTCACATACTTTTATCATTATGTGATTAATTTTCATATTGATGATTTTTTACTAAATAACTTTTTATTAATGATTCTAACATATGCTCAAAGATGCTTTCTGTGAAACTCTATTATTTAACTAATATTATAATATACTTATTGCAATTTTATTTATTATCAGTGGTTCACAGGGAAGGTCACCATGAGGATGGTGACTGGCCATATGTGGTGGCTAGTAACTCAATAACTAAAGAAATGATCAATGACCCACAGGAGAGGTGGGTGGGAAGTCATTCATTCAGTATTGTGTGTGTGCTTTGGCATAATACTAAATGCTGCAGATGTCAGGGTGAATAAAGCACAGCCTCTGCCCACAGGCACTATCAGAGGCTAGTGGGAAAGATAGGAAATAGATGACTAACCCTAATTCAGGCACATTACAATCAAAGCTGTGAAAGAAAATAAAGTTATTGGAATAGAGAAAGCAAGCAACTGACAAATGAGGATAAGAAGAATATTCACCAACTTTTCCATTCATTTAAAACAAGCATTCAATAATGCTACAAAACAGACACCTTGCTAGGTATCATATACCTAGAAATTAATAAAACAAATTCTCCTTCTCTCATAGAGTTCACATTCTAGTGAGTGATATTTAATCTGCACACACTCAAAAAAGAGGAAGTGGAAGAGGCAGAGAAACATATTTCAAGCAGAATAAGGGGCAGAAAAAAATAAACTTGGGTTTATGAAATTATTATTAGAAGTACTCAGAACCAGGTATGTGTATACCTTGCAAGGGGAGGGATGAGAGTAGAATAATAGTGTTGCAATACAGGATGAGAAGAGATCATGAAGAAAATAAAATCCTCCCTAAGAATTTTTACCTTAATTGTATAATCAGTAAGTTGTAATCAAATTGTATAATCAGTAAGTTGAATAGAGGTTTTGACAGATCTGTGTGTACAAAAGTAACCAAGGCATCATGTTATATACAGTCCAATAGAGACATGTTATCATGACTGGAGTTTTAGATGTGGAATAGGTAGCTATATAGAATAAGTGACAGAAAGCAGAGTACCAGACTTTGGGTGGTAGAGTTCGATGATATTTGAATTAGATAGGAACACCTTAGAAGTTTTGATCAAAGAAGTACTATAATTGGAACACTTAAAAATGGAGCCATCATGCCTGCTGTGTTGAGAATCAACTATAGGGAGGTGAGGACAGAATTAGGGATACCTGTTCTAGAAGACTACTGCAGTGTTCCATGCAAGAGACAATAGGGGGTTGGGCGAGTGTATCATAGTAGAGGTGGTGAGATTTGGTCAGATCTTGGGAAAAGTTTAATTTTTAAAAAAATAATTTCTACCTGATGGATTAGATGTAGGTTATGAGAGAAAGAGGAGTCAGCAAAATCATGCCATCCTTGATGTCATATGAGCAATGGAAAGATGCAAGCTATTTACTGAGATAGGGAAGACTGTGAGTTGAGTGGTGTCTTAGTATATTTGGGTTGCTATAATAGAATACTTTTTATAAGGTCAACAAGGCAACAACCCCATTCATTAGCTAATCATGTCCCAAAGGTCCCACCTCCAAATGCTAGTACACTGAGGATTAGGATTCAACACAGGAATTTCCAGGGGCACAAATATTCCATAGAAAGCAGGATTCAGGCTCAGATTTAGGTGTATTAAATTTATAACATAATATGGATTAAGCAAATAGATATTCAAGCCTGGATTTCAGGGATAAGGTCTAGAGATAACATTTTGTGAATCATCAGAAAATAGGTGGTTTTTAAAGCCATGTGACTGAGTGAAATAATCTCAGGCACATGTGTAGACAGACTATTTTTAAGGACTAAGCCCTGAGGCCCTCCAATATTTGAGAAGAGAGATAGAGAATTGAGAAGACCAGAAAGGAGTCTGAGAATGACTGGCTTGTGAGGATAACCAAAAGAAGGGCAGTGTTTAATCCCATGGATTTACTAAGAAGGTGCTAAGAAATGAGTGATCAGTTATGCCAAATGTTGCCATTATGCAAAAATAAGATAAGGACTTAAAATTGCCCCTGGCCCTAGCCAGTTTGGCTCAGTGGATAGAGCGTCGGCCTGCGGACTCAAGGGTCCCAGGTTCGATTCCGGTCAAGGGCATGTACCTTGGCTGCGGGCACATCCCCAGTAGGGGGTGTGCAGGAGGCAGCTGATGGATGTTTCTCTCTCATCGATGTTTCTAACTCTCTATCCCTCTCCCTTCCTCCCTGTAAAAAATCAATAAAATATATTTTAAAAAATTGCCCCTGGAATAACATGCAGTATACTTGGCTAAGAACTTTCATGTGAAGCATTGAAAGTAAATGAATATGACCAGAAGCATGAAAATAGTGAGAATAAACAACAGAAAACTAAAGAATTTTCATTTTCAATAAAAAGATAGTGATAACTGAAATTCCATTGAACTTAGAAAATTTACTTCTTAATATTTCTCAATTGTGCTTCTCAGAATGGCTGTATCTTTACTTAGCCCCTGGCTCATTGGGTGTTTTGAATCAACAGTTCATTAGAGTAATTTGTGAGTGATTTGACTTTGTTCATCATGAGTAGAATAATTGACAATCTATTTTTCATTTCCACCCCTCTATAGAATCAAAATATTCTTGGTGTGCATGATTCTAAGAATCCACCAGGGCATTAGGCACCAGTTTCCTTATGGGAAACTTGAGAAATCAGCAGATTGGTCAAGTGCCAGCGGTAATAGCAACAATGTTTTAGTTGCAGAGCAGAAGCCAGTTGGAGGAGAGATCTTGACCTCATTATTCTTTCAAGGATGTTGATGGTAGTGAACCAGCCATTGTGCTCATATTAATTCTTCCAAGATTTACTGTAATCATAGTTAAGACATTTTTATTACCATGCAATGTATATTCAATTGTCTTTGGGTATGCTGCACAAAATATAACATGGTATTTTAATACCTCCACATTTGTGGAAGCTGATTTTTGTTCATAGCTTTTATACAGCATTATCATCTTTATATGTCACTAACGTTCTACTTAGATTTCTTAACAGCCTCACAGATTCTTTCCCTGGTTGTTTGCTTCTTTTATTGATCTCTCTTTCCCAAAGCCATAGGCAGTACCAAACACAACAAACTATTTAAGGTCTTTATTTGTCTCTTGAGCCGAACAGCTTAAAATCCATCTGATGATATTACCTCTTCAGCCCATAAATTTCTTAGTGGGCCTCAATAACACAACTTTATGTTCTCAAAGCATAACCTCATTCTAATTTCTTTGTCTTTATTGCCATATAAGACCCTGCCTCTGTTGCCCACTATGTTTGTTCTGTCAATTCCAGATGTGCTAAACAGTGGCATATAAACATTCATTAGCTTTAATTACTCATATCACACATTTCTATGCATTTGTTCCATAAATATATACCTTTTCTGTGGTGTGTCATTGTAAAGGTTGTCTAAGATATTGTTGATTCCCATTTAGTTATAACCTCATTTGTTATCCTGTAGAGTTCAGTAATTTTGTAGCTATTTTATAAGTACATGAATATTTTTCTAGATTTTCTTGATATTTGTGACTCTGAAATAAAATATTTTATCTAATAATGGAGCTATGCATTATAAAATATCATATTTATGTATCCTTTCACAGCTGTTGCTAAACATTTTTAAGTATTTTTACTGAAGTTATTTTTATTTTCATTACAAATGGCATAAATAATTTTCAAAATTTCTTGGGCTAGGGCTAAAGAGCTTCTTAGACTTGTTATTTTGTGGAAACTGGACTGTAGATCATATACCATGTGCAAAACTGGTGATTAAGTAGTGAAGAAGACAGACACAGATTCTGCTCTTAAGACCATTAATCAGAGATGCAACCAATAGAATCAGGAGAGTGAGTGATAGCAGAGGTATAGCATGTCAGCCAATCTCTTAGGCTAGAATATTTCTCCATCCTTCATCCCAATGCCCATCATGAATCCAATGCAGAATAATGTTCAGCTGGGATTCATATTATCTGCATTTAAGAGCCTTATATTAAAGCAATGAGACATAGAGCAGATAGATATATCACTAGTAGTAGGTATCTTGACAGTGAGAGCTTGTGAAAGAGCAGTAGGAACAAGCATATATAGCTGCCAATTTCAGGTGTGTTTCTTTTTTCAGTGTTAAAATAATCAGGATTATATCATTGGAATTCAAGGAAGGCACTTTTAGTATAATGGTTTTCCATGCCATAAGATCTCTACCCTTCACCTGTTATCCTGAGATTATTTCAAACCTTTATGGCAGCTTTTGCTTCTGAAACATGTGCCTGTATTTAAAGGAGCTTGTTCAGAATATTCTCTAGTAAATACACTTATTTTAAAATATGCTGTGAAGAGTAAATGTGAACATACCCCAACCACTATCACTATCCTGAATACAAAATAGTTTGTAGAATTTGTGGGAGAAAATGAATAGACAAAATTGTTATATACTACCACCTCCATGCTTGGTTGGGGGCTATACAGACCAAGAAATGACACATGAAGGTTAGATAAACCTGCAGAGGCAGGATAAGGGATGGATCAAAAATGAATAATATGAAAGGTGAAATTAGATTAATAGTATACACAGAAATCTCCTACAATAAATATTTAGTCTAATTCACAGAAACCATCCACAGAATAACATTCAGGAATTTCAGAAGTTCTGGCTTTCAAGGTCAAGAGTCTGATCCTGGTACCGAAATAGTGTTTCATCCCTGGAGGACGTGGCTGAAACCCATGAAGTAAAATATGAGTTTGGCTT
This sequence comes from Cnephaeus nilssonii, assembly GCF_951640355.1. Taxonomy (NCBI): domain Eukaryota; kingdom Metazoa; phylum Chordata; class Mammalia; order Chiroptera; family Vespertilionidae; genus Cnephaeus; species Cnephaeus nilssonii. The sequence goes on from NC_137080.1 coordinate 49,880,086, forward strand.
AATTACATCAATAATAAATGGTCCAAGCAGCAATGCAACTGAACTGATGCTGCACCAATGAGTTAAAGCCCTAGAATATGTATTCCAATTTCCTGTGACAGAGTTGGGCAGGGTGGGGGGGGGATTATAATAGGGAAATGCTGAAGTAATCTCAGTTTTAAAATAGGGAATTAGAGATGAGATTCAAGGTAAAGAAAACTCAGAGACAACCTTTCAATAATGCCACTCAATAGGATCATAATAGGCAAGGCTTTATTTCTTGTTATACTGTTGCCTGAATGGCTGTTAGTCCATGATACTGACAAAAAAAAAAAATGGCTTCCTAATTTCAAGTGACCAGAGTTATGTCATAGCATCAGTAACTTTAATTGTGTGAGAAATACTTTATTGGAAGAACAGTCTCAAGGCCAATTTTTAAGTATAAGAATATTTTCATTCAACAAAATAAAACTGCAAATAAATGCGTGACTTTTTCCAAAGGTCACTTCTTTATATGCTGTCTTATCTCTGGCTTGAAAATCATCTATTTGCTTTTGAAGACCTCCCAGTGCAACTTGGGCACTCTTGTCTGGTGACAGTAGCAAAGGTGTATACGTGGACAAAACATTAGTAATATCATTTAAATGAAGATGCTAAGACCCAGCAGTTCCAGGACCTGAGGAGATACAGCTGTGGAACAGGGATTCACATCTGTTTGTTTTTTTTGGAGAGGAGGTTGGGAGGGGGAAACCCTAGGGTAGTTTTAAGACTAGGTGATACATTTTTAGTTTGTTTTGTCTTTCCTGCTGAACCTAAAGGCTTCATATCACAAGCAGAGTGTTTTTGCTGCTGTAAAAGCTGAATGAAATTCTGCCCCTAGATTTTTAACAAAAAGTTCTGAATAAGAACTCTTACGCATGGAATGTTGCATTGGTCTTACAGGTGTTTTGGGGACACCTTTTGATCCAAGCCACCTGGTAACACCACTTCTTCATTGAACAACTGCTCCATGTCTTTGTATATCATCCAGCACTTCTTTTTGAACCCAATTTTATTTTTTAAATTCTTCACTTTCTTTTTACTTCAGATCTAAGCCAGCATTGGCTTTATCCCAACATCCCTGTAACACCACCAGTTTTCCTTCCAGGCTGTCTGCCTTTTCTATCCATTCAACTAGTACCAATTTCAGGTTAGCTAGTACATGTTCCCGAGAGACAGAAAACTGTAATGCACTTTCATCTCTCTCCTTGGTGACACATTCAATTGTTCCTGCAATGACTACCTGCAAACTGGCTTGAAGGCTTGCCTTTTCCATTGCATTAGAAGATGAATGTTGCTTCTCCTTCAATTGTGTGACTTTCCTTCTTAGTTTAGCTGCTCTATATTCTGCAATGCAAGCTCTGGCAAAGGAGAATCTTCTGATTCTAAAGCATGTTTAATGACCTCTCCATTTCCAGGTTTAAGCATAATTATTTGTCACATAAATGTTGAACCTCCTTCTCTAAGGCACAGTTTTCCATTTGTTTCTGTTCCAGTGCCAACATTACCTCTGTTCTCACCAGTTGAAACATAACTGTCTTTTCCTGCATGAATGTAACTGCATTTAAAAGCTTAATTCCCCCAGCCTTGCCCTGTTCTTTTGCTTTCAAATAGTTGCTCTAAAGCATGAATCTTCTTCGTCATTGCAACAAATTCAAATTCTTTCCTCATCCTAGAAAGTCACATATTTGTTTCTTGTAGTGCTTGATTTTCTGTTTCCTTTTCTCTGGATGTTTCTACTGTGTGGTTTTGTGATTTTTTTTTCCTTCAAAATTCAATATTTTCTCCTTCTGGTTGGTTACTGCCTGCTTAACTTTTGCTCACATCACTAGTGAAATTTTCACTTAAAGAAAGTACTTCATCACTTTTTACTTTAATAGCTCTTTTTCCTTAAATAAGTCTTGTAAAACTTGTGTATCTTCTCCTTTAGCTGCTTAATTTCTGGGTCAGTTTGTTTATGCTTTCTTTCTAGTTCAGAGGGGGCAGCAATTGAATCAGACAATCTCTGGTTATCCTTCTGGATGGTCCTAATTGTTGCTTCTTTATCCAGAGTTGATTTTGTCAGCTTTTGTACCTTTTGGAGCAATTTAGAAGACTCACTCAGTTCATCAGATTTAATTGCCTTAAAAGAGTCTGTGGATTCTGAAGTAATTAATCCAATGGAGGGGTGTAGTGAAATAAGGTCAATCTTACGATTATCCTTGGCATTTCAAAGCTGCCCTACTCTGAGCTGAATTTGTGCTAATTCCTTCTCCCTATTTTTTATTCTACAAAGCTCCTTTTCATTTAAATTTGTTCCCTAAGCTCAAAGTTATCCTTTTGGATGTTTAAATTATATTTTTGCAATTGATTTAGCTGAACTACTACTAAATTTTCTATTTTATCTTCAAGCTTCCGCTCGGTTAAATACAAATTATTAATAACTAATTCACTTTGAATTAACTTTTCTTTCTGCACATCTGACTCTTCAGTGGTGTTCTTGTCATCATCCCCAAGTTGACAAACTCTTCATCATCTAGAGTTTGTTTTAGTTTACTGATGATGCTATCTCCTTCTTTTTGTCGTTTTGTTAGCTGATCTTTCATGAAAATCATATCCTTTGCAGGTTCTGTTGGGCCAACTATCCTAACTCAGCTACTATCTGATTCCATTTTTGGTCATTGGCCTTCAAGTCACATCTTAAATAATTTACTTTTGAATCCAAATTCATGTCTCTTGTAGCTGTACTTTTAATTCCTTCATATTCATTGTTCGATTTTAAAAGCAATAGTTAAAGTTCTTCCCTTTCTTAACCTAATAATGATTTTTTCCCTAAAACTTCAACTTGTTCTTTAATATTCAGGTTATCATCAATGAGACTGTTATCTTTGTCACTTCATTTTCACTATCGAACAGTGCTTGTTGCACTCTGAACACTTCATCCACTATAAGAGCTCCGTGGAAGAACTCTGTTCTTGTCTGTCACAGTGTCCCTTTGCTTCCTGACATCAGGCTTCAGTTCACATTCTTCTATTTTTTTTCTTTCTTTTCCTCATTTATCCATCTCCTCAAAACATCTCTCTCATGTTCTGCAGAAGATAATTTTTTTATTGATGTATTTAAATCTAACCTCAAGATCTTTGAACTTCTTTTGACTCTTCTTTTTCAGTTTGTAGAACTTGAATACATTTCTGCACCTCATAAGAGCTGGAGGCTTCAGTTACTCCGATTCCTGAGCCACCCTGCTATATAACAGGTTTTCCAGTTCTTCGATTCCTTCTTCATATTCACTTATTTTATCTTGATGCTTAGGGGTTATTTCTGCCAGGTTCTGTTGATGAGCATTCTGCAATACCGCCATTCCAAGTTGATGGTCACCAATTTTCTTATTTTGCTTTTGTTAAAATTTCTTGATGGTATTTTGTAATTTGTAGATTTCATTGTGATCAAAGCTGTTTACTATGAAAGCCTGAGCAAAATACTTCCAATGGCTAACTTCAGCCTCAATTCTTAGAACTTTATTTTATTTGAGTCTATTTCCTGTTGTAAGGAAATCAGGTCAGCAAAGTCCATGTCATTTCCATTACAAGCTGAAGTATAATGATTAATGTCATAACCCAGTAAAGGTGTTGCAGGGGTTAATGGTACAAGGCCAGTTCCAGAATTTACTGAGTGGCTGAATGCAGCTTCAGCAATTTGTTCTTTAGCATTACATATCTTCCTTTTAGAAATCTGAACTCTAAGTCTTTCTGATATAGCTCATGTTGATAAGCAACAGTTTGCTGCTTTATTTGAAGCTCTGATATTTCATACTTCTGATCTAAATCACTGCAAAGAGTTTTAAGTCTATCACTCTCTGACCTTAAGGTTATCTATTTAAACCTGTTTTCTCTTAAGAGTCTAATGACTCTACTTCCTTTCAGATCCCTTCATCAGCACATTTTTTGTAAAGTTAGAGAGATGGTCTGTGAAGGAAGCCACATTGCCGCACACTTGGGTCCAAGGAATGGCCTATGCCAGAGCCAAGGCCACCAAATCAAGAGGCCATCACTGCCAGCCATAGGCCTGGCCTGGTCCACTCGACCAATAGCTGGCCAAAATCATCCAGCACCATGGATCAACCGGGCCAAGTGTCCCAGAATGGTTGCATGGGTGGGACTAAGAATCAAATCAAAATTATCCTGTTGCAAGGCAAACACAGAGTGGCAGGACTTGGATGGGGAGGGGAGAACACCTGGCTACTGAGGCCTGGTCTGGGCCTGACAAGGGGCTCTTCTCCAGTGACAATACCCTGATAGGCCTCTTCGGTGCCCTCTGTCTCTGTGACTAACCCCACGATGCACTGCCTGGGCACTGTCACCAGAAAGGCCCCTCAGAAACCACCACCTCTGAACATTGTCCCATGTGCACAGCATTCTGAAGGCCAGGACCTTCTCCAGCTGCTCTCCCGAATGTTCTGGCTGCAAGAGGTGGGCCCTGCACTCTGATCTAGCCCCTCAGGCAGGGGGCATGGAGGTGCCTCCATCCACCTCCCAGGCTCCCAGGACAGTCTCCTCAGTGTGGTCCTTGAGGAATAGGCAGTGGTGGCTGCTGCAGTGGCTACTTGTGCCTGGCCTTCACCAAAACTGTAGTGGCCTGAGGGCCCCTCAAGTCCATATTTAAAACTTTAGAACTCTATATATGATTTCAGATATATTAATCTAATTCAATAACAATTCCCTCATGAATTATAAAGGGCTTGAATAAACCAACAGTTATATGAAATTAGTCTTTCTTGTTTCTCAGATCCCTTTAGCAGTTGCTTCTTCAGTTCTTCCTGACTTGACATTCTCATTATTCATTTTTAGACACTTATTTATCCATTTTTCCCTAACTTACTTCCTGTTTATAGATCTTATAAGTTTTAGAGTCTAGAGTACTTTGAATATAATAACTGATTATACTTCCATTCCTGGAAAAAATACTGGGTATGCCAGTCACAGTTCTGTTTACCCTTCAGGGAGAAATATTTGAGCTTATCATTTCCTGAAACATATCTCTTTTTAATTTACAAATAGCTAAACTTTAACTTCAGGGATTTGATGATGTCCCTACTTAGGAATAGAGATCTATTCTTTGATTATCTGCTTTCCCATTAATAAAACACTTTACTTTCACTAAAATAAATATGACACATTAGCACAAGATTGATATAATACATTTAGTGAATTCAATGAAACTTCAATTTGCCTGTTACTATTAGTTATTTCCTTCCATGTTTTAAAAATCTCCTTCCTAAGTAGTAAGAGAAAGAGTGAAAAGAACACTTTAAGCCAACTGAACATTTGTATCATCCAGTTTATGATTTTTATATATTTAAGTATCAAACTCATTATTATCTTGTGAGCTTCCTGCATTTATAAAGATATCTCAAATTCTATATATTTTAAACTTGATTTTGTTATAAGTTTTTCCTTTTTGAGATGTCATAATATGATAATTTTAAAAATGGTAATTTTAAATTTACCTCAAATATGAGTAAGAATGCTAATGTTTTTAAATAATATTGATATAAAAAGGAATGGCTCTGTAATTTTCTTAAGTGTGTTGGACTATCACAAGGAGTTGAGTTCTCAGAAAAATCCTAAGATCAGACTGTTCATTGCTATGCTAAGGGTTGGTTAATTTAATTAATCAATTATGTGAAAATATTTTGTCTTTCAAATAGGATACAGTCATAGGCTGATTAAGGAAAGGATACATTCTGAGAAATGCTTCATTAAGCAATATCATCCTTGTGTGAACATCATAGGGTACTTACACAACCCTAGATGGTATCACGTACTACACACCTAGACTACATGGCATAGCTTATTGCTTCAGGCTACAAGTCAGTTACTTAAGAAAACAATTTGAGGTTAAATCAATCACAGAAGAAAAAGATGATCTAGAGAAACAGTAAACAGGAGACATATGAGGCTGCTGAAGGCATAACACAACACAGCATACTCTTTTACAGCAATTTTTTTATAAGTAGCAAAAGTACACTCTAAAATAATGATAAAATATAATATAGTAAATACATAAACCAGTAGCATAGTCATTTATTATCATTAGAAGTATTATATATTGTATATAACTATATTTTTAAAATTGACTTTCAGAAAGGAAAGGAGAGAGAGAGAGATGGCCCCTCCTGGGGACCAAGCTGGAAACCAGGCATGTGTCAGTATGGTAGGTTTGTTGACACCAGCATCACCACAAACGTGTGAGTAATGCATTGCACTACAATGTCACAATGACCAAGAAGTCACTAGGCAATAGGAAATTTTCAGCTTCCTTATAATCTTGTGGGACCATCCTTGAACAAATCATTATATGGTGCATGATTGTTTGCTCATTTGAGATATTTCTAAATTTTACTTCAGTGATTCTCAGTCCTGGATTTCTACCATACCCCCAAATGCTACCAACACAAATGTCCATACCTTCTAAAATGAAAAAGAGCTCCCCTGGCCAACCTAGTTGGTTCAAGAATCATCCCTTACACTGAAATGTCTCGGGTTCAATTCCCACTCAGGGCACATACCCAGGTTGCCGTTTTGTCCCTGGTCAGGGCGTGTGCAGGAGGCAATCTAGCAATGTTTTCATCTTACATTAATGTTTCTCTCTCTCTCCCTCTCTCCTTTTCTCTCTAAAATCAATATATATAAATATATATTCTTTTTTAAAGAGCCTACACTGATATGGTATATTTATTAGTATTTGTAAATACTCATTCACACACTCTTGTACCTCTCGTAATTGGAATACACTTTCCATCCTATTGATATTGGGCTTAATTATTGACACATTTTGATCAATGGAATGTAAGTGAATTTGATATACTAGTACACTTCAACTGAGCAGAAGCTTTAAATGTACCTGTTGGGTTTCTCTTGCTAATTCGCACTGCCAAAAGAACGGGCATGTCTGAAATAGTGTCCTCTGTTTCAAACTTAGGTCTTACAATATAAGATTTGTTGAAGGAATCAGAGTCAATACAGCCACAGATAGTCCTGTCACTAACTCTTACAGAGATAAGGATTAAGTATCTGCTATTGTAAAACATTGAGAGTGTGGGCTAGTTTTTAGCAGCAAAGCTAAACTTAAACATTGGATAAATAGATGGATAGATATATCTTTTAAAAGTGTAATTTAATAATAAAACACAAAAATAAATATGCAGCCCTAGCTGGTTTGACTCAGTGGATAGAGCATTTGCCTGAGGACTGAAGGGCCCTGGCTTCGATTCTGATCAAGGGCACTTGCCTGGGTTGTGGGCTCAATCCCCAGAGTGGGGCATGCAAGAGGCAGCCGATCAGTGATTCTCTCTCATCATTGATGTTTTTCTCTCTCTCTCTCTCTCTCTCTGAAATCAATAAAAATTATTTTTAAAAATACATATGCATTAACTATTGTTATTTTTATATTTTATTTTGTTTAGTCCTAGTAATTCTTTTTCTTACATTAAAACTCCCGAATAATGGTTTTTCCAATTACAATTGTAAAGAGAATTTTAATTTTAATAAAATAGGGATGCTATTCAAATAGTGGCCAATTTTCCATAGATATTGTGGTTCAGTCATGAATAGCAATGCAAAACATAATATTTACAGAGAGAAATCATCCAGCAACTCGTTCATTACAAAATTAATGAAATAGGAATAAATGCTATGATAATATTGGCCTTATCTCCAATATTTATCCACCTACATGACTTCCAATTAGCTTTGAAACTCAAAGTTGAATAAATGTCCTTCAGGAGAGTGATGAACATATGCAGATTAATATTAACATTGTTCATTAGTTAACAACTTAATTCAAGTCACCTCCAGGCTGGCTATAGAAAAACTTCTAGTATGTTTTATTACTAAAATTTATAAATATAAACACTGAATACCTAATTCAAATTATATAATATTTTTTAGATTAAATGTTTAGAAAGATATTAATGAAATCCAATCAAAATTCAATATAAATTATAAGAACATGTAAAATTCAAGCAATTGGCATTAATCTGAACAAGGCCTCAGATTTTTGTTTCCAGTTTCATTATTTGCATAAATTATGCATTGGCAGTTTATTTTTTATGCATGAGAACTGAGAGATACCAATCCAATTGTATTTCATAATTATACTTTAAGAAGCAAAAACATTTCACAGAAAATATTTTGAATGATTAGGGGGGTCACTTTATCTTTATACTTGTATGCTTGTGTTTATCTCATTTTTCTACATGCACTGCTGAACTGTTTTGCTATTTTTTTTATAAATACTAATTTTCAATTTGTTCAATGAAGATGATGCTATGCACACTGAAATTGGCTTCCTATTTTCCAGAAAGTTTTTGAGACTTATGATTCATTTATTTTCAAAAATGAATACATTTCTAGGTGTCATTGTCTTCAGACATAAGATGACAATACTTTAAATGTCATTAAAATGAATCCTACCTGATTTGTACAGAGAATAAATATTCAAAGACTTTATCCATATAATCCTATTAAATCAGAATTTGCAAAAGGAAACATTTAGCATGCTCTTGAATCTTTGAAGCTCGTGATGGTTGTAAGCTATACTATAGCTTTGTTGTTAAATTTTCCCAAAGCAGTTAAAGCTAATGGCAGTAACAAATGAAACGCTGTAAATCCAGGAAAGCATCAAGCCTCCTTAATTCCTGAGGCATAAATTTTAATCATTGAAATAGAATTTGTTTTTTGTTTCCTTAGCTAATCTCACCTTCTTTTGTTTTCCCCCAAGACGATTTGATGTTTTGGTAAGAATAAAATCAATTACAGTACAACTGCAATTTATAAGGGATTCAGCCCTAGTAACATGAGAAAAAGTTGTTTCACTCTGTTTTATAAGAAAATAAGCCCCCCCCCCCCAATCTCTATCTCTATCTATCTCTTTCTCTATCTGTATCTGTATCTGTATCTGTATCTCTATCTCTATCTCTATCTCTATCTCTATCTCTATCTCTGGATATTTTTCCTTGTAGGTTCATTGAGCGACTTTTGGCAAATAAAGCACAAAAATTAAAAATTCAGTTAAGAAGTTATTTCCTGAATGTTCCTGCCCCCTCCTTTGGAAGTTAAAAAACTACATTAGGTAAGTCACAGAATTTCACTGGAGTTCATATGTGGATTACGTAGATTCATTTTGACTGATATAATATTTGAATTATCTCTATCAGAATGTTTATAAACAATTCAGACTCCTAGGCTTTAACTATAACTAAGTCATAATGTTCACAACGCATGCATCTGAATATTTAACAAGGTCCTCAAGTAACTGAAGTTTGAGAACCAGTGTTATAAATGAAGAAGTAACAGAATATATAGAATTACTGACATTTTTAACCCTCTCTCCTTTTCATTTGGCTTTTTTTACTTTTCTTTTTTGAACTTGCTTTGTTATAAGTATAGTTTCAAAGTTGAGCTTCACATTTGATCAAAAGAATTACAGCACTGATGGTAAATATAAGTAAATTCAATTTGTGCCCTAAGTTATTAAGCCTTATTTTTCTTATGGCATTAAATTTGTTAGGTTTGTTATATTTCCAAAGAGAAGATTCATTTTTTATGTATTAGCATACTTTTACTTATAGGATATCATATTTTAGTGATTAAAGAAATTGTCTGTACTTACAGGCCTTGAAGAATTTAAGGCCCTTCCTTCTAAGAGAATGAAGATAATGCAGTGAGAGTTTAATAGAGATATCTGAAATAATCAATATCTGGAAAGAAAAAAATATTTTTCAAAGGTGAACTTGTTTCATATTGTAAAGAAAACTATATTCAAGTCAGAGTACCATAAAAGAAAAAGTACAAGGCAATAGAATAGTAATAAAACAATGGGTGCAGGGACACAATTCCCTAGAGCAGAAATGGGCAAAATCTTCAAACTACACTGTATTTCAGCCCAGTAATAAATCACTCATATGCACACGCATAACCCAATTCAAGTTAAACTGGTGTTCATTTAATACAGTACACATATACTAGATTAAAATAATATTTCCTAAATTTCTATCTAAATTACAATAAATGAAAAGCTTATACATTATACTGACAAATCTGGTTCAATAAAGAGAATAAACTCAAGAAAACTACAAAATTAGGTAAATATGCCTTAGAGTATATATTGTATTAATCATGTTACACACCCAGCGAATTTTCTAAAATATAATGCCTAGAATTGACTTTTCAATGACTAAGAAAAATAACAGAATATCAATTTGTTGATATTGTGCATATGTGTAGACCTAAGCAAAAAATAAAAGTAAAAGATGACTGAAAAATTATCATTTTATTTTAATTCTCAATTATAGTAAACAATAATAATAGACCTTTCCAAGACCACTCTCCGTCACCATAGCTGGTATTTTTTTCTTTTGTAATCCTTTATTACTATCATTGAAAAATGGCCATTGTATGCTTATAAATACTTAAGTGACAGTGATTGCATTTCTTAATCTACTACTAATTAGTATATGGAAGTCATTAAAAAATCTGGATCTTAGTTTCTTTACTCCTAAAATAAAGGCTTATCTCTTTAATCTCCTAGTTTCCTTCCACCTCAAAAATTATATAATTCTATGTGTCAGTTTGTACCATGACTGAAACAACATTGATTGTCAGAAATGTCTTCCTTATATTAAGAATAAAGCTGGTCAACCATGATTCTTTTTCTTTCTGGAGCAGTACTCAATTGGATTATTTTCAGGCATAAGTTAGAGGCATCCAAGTCAAACTGATTTTAGCAAAAAGGGAATTTAGTGCCTCACAAAACAGACATAGCTCAAGCCAGGTGCTCAAATGACATAATTAGCGTTATCTCTCTTTCCACCTACTTTATTTTCCTTTGAATTGCTTTGTTTTGAGAAAGATGTCTCCAAATAATGACAATGATGCCAAGCAGTAGTTCCAGCCAAATAGGCTAGTGCAGTGGTCGACAAACTCATTAGTCAACAGAGCCAAATATCAACAGTACAAAGATTGAAATTTCTTTTGGGAGCCAAATTTTTTAAACTTAAACTTCTTCTAACGCCACTTCTTCAAAATAGACTCGCCCAGGCCGTGGTATTTTGTGGAAGAGCCACACTCAAGGGGCCAAAGAGCTGCATGTGGCTCGCAAGCCGCAGTTTGCTGACCACGGGGCTAGTGGTTTATTAACCCCTACAAAAGAGACTGCCTCTTTTCCCAATCTTCCTGCAGAAGTTGGAGAATTGAGTCTCATTGGTTTGTACCAATTTTTTATTAATACTCTGGCTGTGAAATGAGATAAAGCTTATAAAAATGTACTTATTAACTATACCTAGGTAGAATATCTACCCGTACAGCTGAGAATTAAAATAAGCCCCAATTAAAACCCAGGAGCAGTATAAAAGCTCAAAGGGAAAATGGTGTGCTTTTATCAGAAAAATAGGAACTGGATGCTGAGCAGGTACAACAAAAAATGTCCAAAGTATTTTCTCAAATACTTAATGACAGCTACCATACTGTCTCATAAGACTTACTAAAACAAGTACTTCTCAAGTGATTTAGTCTCAGTACTGCTTAAAACTCCTAAAATTGTTGAGAACCTCCAATAACTATTGTGTATGTACTTTATTGATATTTACCATGATAGAAATTAAAACACTTAAAAGCTTTATTAATTCCTAAAAAAATAACAATTAGAAACCTATTATCTATCAACTAGAGGCCCAGTGCACGAAATTCGTGCACGGAGGGGGGTTGTCCCTCAGCCCAGCCTGTACCCTCTCCAATCTGGGACCCCTCGAGGGATGTCCGACTGCCCGTTTATAAACGGGCACTCGGACATCCCTCTCACAATCCAGGACTGCTGGCTCCCAACTGCTTACCTGCCTACCTTCCTGATTGCCCCTAACCGCTTCTGCCTGCCAGCCTGATCACCCCCTAACCACTCTGCTGCCAGCCTGTTTGCCCCCAACTTCCCTCCTCTGCCGGCCTGGTTACCCCTAACTGCCCTCTCCTGCAGGGTTGATCACCTCCAACTGCCCTCCCTTGTAGGCCTGGTCCTTCTCAACTGCCCTCCCTTGCAGGCCGGGTGCCTCCCAACTGCCCTCTCCTGCTGGCCATCTTGTGGTTGCCATCTTGTGTCCACATGGGGCAGGATCTTTGACCACACGGGGGCAGCTATATTGTGTGTTGCAGTGATGATCAATCTGCATATTACTCTTTTATTAGATAGGATAGAGGCCTGGTACTGGGGTGGGGGCCCACTGGTTTGCCCTGAAGGGCATCCCGGATCAGGGTGGGGTTCCCTTGGGGTGTGGGGCGGCCTGAGCGAGGGGCCTGTGGTGGTTTGCAGGCCGGACACGCCCCTGGCAACCCAAGCAGAGGCCCTGGTATCTGGAATTTATTTTCCTTCTACAATTGAAACTTTGTAGCCTGGAGCGGAGCCAAGCCTGGGGCTCCCTCTGAGGCTGGCAGCCATTTGTGTTGGGGTTATAATTGAAACTTTGTAGCCTTAAGCGGGTGGGCCCGGCCAGGGTGTGCGGAAAGCTTTGCTTCCCCTGTTGCCGGTGGCAACCCTGGCCTGCTCTCTCAAGCTCCATTCTGCCGCCATTTGTTTGAATTTGTTTACCTTGTATAATTGAAACTTTGTAGCTTGAGTGGAGGCTTAGGCCTGCAACGGCTATGGAAAGCTTGGCTTCCTCTGTTACCTGGGAAACCTTGCTCTCTGTGGCTGTAGCCATCTTGGTTTGGGTTAATTTGCATGCTCGTTCTGATTGGATGGTGGGCATGGCTTGTGGGTGTGGCCTGTGGGTGTGTCGGAGGTATGGTCAATTTGCATATTTGTCTATTATTAGATAGGATAAGTAGTTTACTTTTAATTAAAAATAACTACATACCAAAAAAATGTCATGAGAATAATGATTTAATATTTTCAGATTTCTTTAATGTCTCCAGATGGCTGGATTCTCCTATCATTTCAGCCTTCAATCTGTTTTGATAAAAATCTCGACTTACAAAAAAAGTAGCTGAAAAGGAAAAGTGTATTTTAACAGCTTTTTCAGGTAATTGAGGATATTAATCCTTGATGCTACTTCCCAAATTGACAAATAGTTTCTTAAAGGTCATAACATGAAATCCAAAACTGTACCAATTTATTTTTTTCAGTTCCATTAAAATCTATATGTTTAACTCTCACTATAAATGGAACTTCTACCCATGCATAATTTTGAAATTTTGAAAAATCATGCATTGCTCATTGGGAAAATATTAGTTCACTTTGGTATTCAGCAGAAATGCCTTATCAGTAAAATCAAGGTCCAAAGGTTATGGCATAAAATCTATATTAATAAAAGCCTAGGTGGCCCTCCTACCCTCGTGTCATCACAAGATGGCTGCCACACGATGGCCGTCACAAGATGGCCAGCAGGGGAGGGCAGTTGGGGGCAATCGGGCCAACAGGGGAGGGTAGTTGGGGGCAATCAGGCCAGCAGGGGAGGGCTTGGGGCAATTGGGCCAGCAGGGGAGCAGTTAGACATCAATCAGGTTGGCAGGGGAGAAGCTAGGCTTCAATCAGGCAGGCAGGGGAGCAGTTAGGGGGTGATCAGGCATGGAGGCAGAAGTGGTTAGGGGCAATCAGGCAGGCAGGCAGGCAAGTGGTTAGGACCCAGACGTCCCGGATTGTGAGGGGGATGTCCAACTGCCCCAACTGCCGGTTTTGGCCTGATCCCACAGGGGACATCCCCTGAGGGGGTCCTAGATTGGAGAGGGTGCAGGCTGGGCTGAGGGACACCCCCCTCCAGTGCACGAATTTCATGCATCGGGCCTCTAGTTTAGATATAAAATTATAGAATTGTGAAGGATAGTTCCTAAATTATGGTGGTTGTATCCAAAAATATATAAGAAAATTCGAATATAATTGAAATGTATTTACTGAATTTATCTATACTAATAAGAGAGAAATACGGTAATTGCCTGTCACTCTGCAATGCCCACAGCCAATCAGGAGGGAATATGCAAATTAATGGGACAAAGACAGCGGTGGACACAGAGCCAGCTGGAGCAGGCAGTAGGCTTGGGTCACTTCCGACCACAGAGGAAACCAAGCTTCCCGCCCGCCTGGCCCGGCCACCAAAGGAGGGGCCTGTGGACGACATCCACAGAGCAGGCCTGAGGACGTGGGAGACTTGGGTGGCCCGGGCCAGCTGCTGAGGGAGGGGCCTGCAAAAGGCCCTCAGCCCCTCATCCAGGCTGGCCACGCCACCATCGGGGTGAGGGTTCTTGCTGGGGGGGCGTGGCCAGCCTGCAAACAGCCATCAGCCCCGCACCCAGCCTGGCCAGGCACTCCAGTGGGGACCCCTACCCTGAAGGGGTGTGGCCAACCTGAAAACAGCCCTCAGCCCCTCACCCAGGCTGGCCAGGCCCCCTGCAGGGACCCCCACCCTGAAGGGGATGTGGCCAGCCTGAAAACGGCCCTCAGCCCCTCACGCAGGCTGGCCAGGCATCCCAGCGGAGACCCCCACCCTGAAGGAGGTATGGCCAACCTGAAAACAGCCCTCAGCCCCTTACCCAGGCTGGCCACATCCCCCAGCAGGGACCCTCACCCTATGGGGGCGTGGCTGGACTGCAAACTGCCCCAGCCCCTCGCCCAGTCCAGCACCATCCCCAGTGGGGACCCTCTCCCCAATAGGGGCGTGGCTGGTCTGAAAACCACCACAGGACCCTCGCCCAGGCTGCCCTGCCCCAAGGGAACCCCCACTCTGATTTGGGACACCCTTCAGGGCAAACTAGCCAGCTCCCACCCATGCACCAGGCCTCTATCTATACTAATAAAAGGATAATATGCTAATTAGACTGGGAAACCTTCTAGGAGACCTTCCAGACATTCTTCTGGACAAAGCCATGGTGGCGGGGCCAAGGTAGAGGCAGTTAGGGGCCAAGAGGGGAGGACAGTTGTGGGTGATCAGGCCGGTGGGGGGGGGGGGCATTGGGGGTGAGCAGGCCAGCAGGCAGAGTGGTTAGGGGCAATCAGTCAGGCAGGCAGGCAGGTGAGCAGTTAGGAGCCAGGAGTCCCAGATTGCGAGAGGGATGTCTATCTGCCAGTTTAGGCCCACAGGGATCGGGCCTAAACTGGCAGTCGGACATCCCCAGAGGGGTCCCAGTTTGGAGAGGGTGCAGGCCGGGCTGAGAGACTCCCCCGCCCCCCCCCCCCCCAGTGCACAAATTTCATGCACCGGGCCACTAGTTTTTAATGAAATCCATAGGTCATCTATTAAGAATATCCTGTGGAAATTGTGCTTTCCATTGAAGGGAACACATAAGATAATTGTAAAAGTGCTTCATGGATCGAATGATTGACCTTTTCACAGCCAATAGACTTGATAGCTGGTCTTCTTTAATGTCTAATAATCATATGGCACTATAGACAAGATGTGTGAAAGATAATTAATTTTCTTTTCTAAATTGAAGACTTCATACTTAATCTTCAATAGGAGTTAATTCTGTTAACACTTTGTTTTTTGAAAAATAAAAGTATTTGATCATTAGGTTCTTTACAAATACAATATACAAAAAAAGATTTCCCCTAAGTCAACCTCCAGCAAATAGGTTAAATGATAACAGGGGCAAAGAAAATTAAATAAACTCTGTGAATCAAGGTATTATCATTATCATCCTTTTTTTTTTTTTTTTTTTGTCTTTTATACCTAGAGTATGATTGAGAGAGGAAGTACTGAATATCAGGGATCACCTTTTATTGTCTCTAGATTCTTTCAGAGGCCTGTTAATTAAACATTATAAATATTTTTAAATGGTTATGTTTGTGCTCTTTTTACGAAAATGAGTACTTTAATTTTGACATTTAGACTTAATTGGTATTTTATCAATGGCTTCCATTAATCTGTTGAGGACTATTTTTCTATGGGAAGCACGAACGTGAGGAGTAGGCATTCCTTTGGAATTTTTCTTCCCCCAATATGATTGCACAGAAGAAAAAAGAGGAGCACCAATAATTTAGAGCACATTAAGATTTGATTTATGACCAGTAAATAACTGGAAAACACAGGATAAAAGAAGGCAATTATTTTAAGGCAAAATACATGAAAACTACAAATAAAAAATAAAATATCTCATCAGCTCTAGCATATGGAAGAAAATATCTTCAGTAGTAAAGTGCATTATTAATTGTCTTTAACACTAATCGTTGTTGGTTTTGCAAATGCAGCTATTCTTCCAATACTAATTCTTTAAGTAAATAGTCCAATATGTATTAACAAAGCCATTAAAAACTGAGGCCACTAAAGAATGAATCCTGGTAACTAATATTTAGGTATAACAAAATTAAATAAATTAGGGTAAGTAATGTTAGATGCTGTAATAGATCAACTGCCAAGTTTCAGTGGATTAACTTATAGAAGCTTATTTCTCACTCATGAAGTGCAATCATGCTTCCTGGTTGGTATATAGACTTCTATTGCAGTCATTTATGGTCCCTGGCTCTACATTCTTTTAAGCGAGGGTTCAGAGGCATTCCATTTGGCTTCAATAGAAAACAAAAATACATAATCACATGTGGAAAAGTAATATGGCCCATTCCTAGACATGGCACACATCATTCTCATTCAGATTATTAGAACACAGTCACATGATCATACCTAACTTCAAGGAAGGCTGATATATTTAGTCTAGTTGTTAATCTGAGAAGGAGGGGATTCAGGTATTCTCATACTTTCAATACAAATAAAGAAAAAAATAATTGAGGTCAAATAAAGAAATATTTGAGGTCAATTATTCTTCTCTCACTATCTATGCCCTTGCAATGCAATTGGGTAGCTTTTCCCATTAAGATGTGAACATATATCCCAACTGACTAAATCTTTCTTGGCCAACAGAATGTGGAGGAAGTGACAATGTGCCAGTTCTGACCCTATTCCTCAAAATACCTGGCATGTTTCCGCTAATCCTTTCGGAAACCTGCCCAGTCACTATGAAAGGAAGCCCAGGTTGGCCTTCTGGATGAGAGAACTTGTAGAGGAGAACCAAGGTGCCTTAGTCAAAAGCCAGCTTACCTCCAGAAGCTTAGCTTCCTAACTAACTTAGCAGATGGCAGCAGATGCATGAAGAAATCCAGATAAGACCAGAATATCCTCCCAGATGAGACCATTTTAAATTGTTGACTAGCTGGCAAAGTCACTAGCAAAACTGATAATTTGGATATTGTTTGCTAGACAGCAATGGATAACTACTACATATAAATACTGAAATATAAATATTAACTCACACATAAACATAGTCATAAAATTGTTTTGTTGAAATATTTAGAAAAGTGTATAATATTAAATTATCTATATATATAAAAGCCTAAGTGACCGGAACGCCAGAATGACTGGAATGCCTGGTCGCTGTGACGTGCACTGACCACCAGGAGGCAGATGCTCAGTGCAGGGGTTGCCCCCTGGTGGTCAGTGTGCTCCCACAGCCAACCTCCCGTGGTCCCTCCCCCTGTCCGGCAGGCCCCAGTCAGCAGCCGGAAGGCCCCAGTCGGCCCTGATTGCTGGCCAGGCCTATGGACCCCACCTGTGCATAAATTGTGTGCACCGGGCCTCTAGTAAGAATATAAAAATAAATATTTAATATTCTTTTTCAAGTGAATGAAGTTGATTCTTATTTTCAACCTAATAATTTTTCCCTTCATAGTCTTGCAAGGTATGGTCAATCAATCAAGGAAAAATATATTTGCACTAATATAGCTATGTTCTTCAAATAGTTTATTATTTTACATTTTTCATTATTCTATACATCTTCATTAAATATATGACAAATACATTGCCTCCTATTCATCTTTTAAAATGAAAAGGCATTGAAAAAGTGAGCTGCCTAATTTTTTTAATTAAACATTAATTTAAAAAAAGCAAATCGGCAAAATAAAATGAGCTTCCTGGTTCCTAGTTAAGTATGTTAGCAGTTATTCTTATCTTGGAAGTTTGCTATTGTCCATTTTTCCCTTAAATACCCATTTGGACATATCCATTACAACCTACTTTAGAATACTATTAACATCATACTGTGATAACCTGTGCCTTTAAATTGGAAGAATTATAAAAGAGAAGCCAGATTTTTTAAGTTATGTAACTTTGGCAATGTTTTGCTTTGTTCTCACATCTTACACTCTGCCTCATATTCCAGGACACACAGGCTAATTTAGAAGTTCAACATCTGACCAACAATAGGAAATGCATGGGATCCCTGTGGTGTTCCATGATTCCTTCTGGGCCATTCATTGCTCAGAGAATTGTAATGTCCTTTGACAAAAGAATATAGCATTTCTTCCTTCACTATGATTTCTTTTGTCTTTTTGGAAGTGGAGATGTTGACTGTTTTCAAAATGAAATCAAATTAAAAATGCATGGCCCAGCTGGTATGGCTCAGTGGTTGAGTGTGCATCCCTGAACCAGGAGGTCAGGTTTCTATTCCCAGTGAGGGCACATGCCTGGGTTGTGGGCTCAGTCAGGGGACCTGCAGGAGACAGCCAATCAATGATTTTCTCTCATTGATGTTTCTATCTATCTCTCTCCCTCTCCCTTTCTCTCTCTGAAATCAATAAAAACATATTTTAAAAATACTTAATGCATGAAAATTCTGAATAAATCATAATGAAAGGTTAATATTTCTCAAGTTGTGTACATATTTCAAAAGATAGATAATGGCAGATTCCTGTCTTTTTCAGTGTTTCCCCTCAAATTGCTCTTCAATATTTTGTAATTCACATGAACACATAAAAATCCTTTATTTTTTTCTATAATGAGATGTACAATTGTTAAGTTTTGTATGGGGAATCTACTACATTACAGTTGAGATAGAAGAAGATGGAAAAGAGGTGATGACAACAGCGGATATCACTAATCAATATTAGCTTCCCTAAATCATAAGTTCTACAACTTATGATGTTAAAAAAAGGAAGACAGACATAGTGCCATCAATAAATGTATAAGCTCATTAAAAGATAGAAACAAAATCAAATAAATATATCATAAACACAAATCATAGCACTATTTTGTATCTGGCAAGTAGAGTCATTGGCTTGAAGACTACTTCCTTTGCCCCAGTTAAGACTGCTGAATATAGACACAAAATTCTATTGAACAAACCAGAACTGCATCTAATAATTCCCAATAGTAGTATAGCATTCCTATAAATACAAAATTAAAACACAAAGACTTGCTAAATAATACTGCCTTGGGGATCGGTTTAGCAGCAATTCTGCCTTATTAAAGTAACTTTAAAAATCAATTTAAGAATCCCAACATGCAATTTTATTAAATATCAAATATAGTAGAAATAAAACCTACTTTTACTCATAGTATTAGCTACTATGCGGGTTTATGTGATTAAATGCTGGCTTATATTGACAAAATATGGAAATATTTTCTTTTCACATGAATATTTGAGTTATGGAAAGTTACAATCCCCTAATTTCCAATAGCATAAACAAAAACAATTTTCTCCTTATACCAACAAGCATGTTAATAATGTCTAATAGCTTTATTCTGTTACAACATATAAACATCAAACAACACAAGTGAGAGGATCACAAAGGGGAATTTTAGGAGTCATCTATTTAAGTGATAGACTTGGGAAAAACTTATTTCATTTGTGCAAAACAAACACCCTATTTGCCAAATCAAACCACATTAGATGAAACAGAATAGGTTAATCAGTCAGCAAGCGTATGCTGATGTAGATATTTCTTTCTTTTCTGCGTCCAGTGTGGCTAGAGAATGGTCTGGTTCCTGAGTAGGGGCTGCTGGGGATTGAGAAAATGAAAGAAAGAGACAGACACAAATATAGTAGGGAAAGCTGGGACTGGGTGGGACCATGTCCTCTGATGGAGAGACAGGGATCCAGAGCCAATATAGTGTGTTTATTTTATACAGAAAAAAAAAAAAAAAAAAACAGGAAGTTTTACTAAAGCCCAAGATTATGTGCATTCTGTGGCTTCTTTGTATAGTCACTTTGTATAGTGACTTTGTATAGTCACCCGGATAATCATGTTTGTTCCTGGTGCTTGGCTGGATTTAGATAATGAAACCCACTCCCTGGCGCCTGAGCTGAAGATCAGGCTGACAACACTCCTGCCTCTGGCAAGGTGTTTTTCCAGGACCTGGCTCTGCCAAGGCCACTGAATTCAGCTGACAATATTAAAGAAATGCTCATGCACCTTCCTAGGCGCTCTCTACATGCTGAACTCTCACAACATGTTCTATTTAGCATTCTGCCAAATGCATTGTGTGAGAGAGAACCATTAAATGGTCCTGCCTTTAAGTTCTGTATGATCTTATGAATAAGAAAAATCAATGGAACTATTTGATTGCCATATCATAAAGCATTAAAATTATATATGTGTGGGGTCTGGAATTTCAGCTAGTCTTTAGAAACTTTTTTGTTGTTGTTGTTTTTGTTTTTTCCATTTTGATTCTACAAAAAATAAAAAAAGGCACTGTATCAGTCAGAAAATAGATTGGAAGAAAACTAACCGTGATACCCAACACAGTATTTGAGTAGAATTCAGTGAAGGGTCTATTTATAATGTATGAGCAGGATTAATGGTAAACAAAAAAGAATGCAATACAGTACTCTAGAGCTAGAAATGGGAGTAACATTACAACTCCCAATGGCAAGGAGAGGGAGCAACAGTTAACTAGCAAGAGGAAAAGTGGAATCAGTTATAAAAGAGAACTACATATTAGGAGCCTGGCATCATAAAAGACAGGGGGACAAGTAGCATGACATTGCCCTTATTCCTGCTGGAACCTATCATTGGTCAAAACCACAGGAAGCTAGAAGACAAGAGAGATTGTTATTGATCCATAAAGGTCAGCATCCCAGGATGAAGAAAGGTAAAGAGTGGTTAAAGAGGAGAAAACAGAGAATATTTAATATAAATACCAACATGGATTATACAAACACCGTTAAATTAGGAGTTCTCCTAATTTAAAATTATATAAAACATCACCTTGAGTGCCTTATCATAAACAAAACAAGATAAATGTGAGATTATTTACCAATGAAAAAGAAAAATGGTATTGCCAGCATCTTAGAAGCCCTTGTGTACCACTTGTTGATCGTGACCATAGCCATAATCCTTCTTTTAAAATAATTTATTTGTTCTTCTTTCACTTTTTATTATTTACGTGCCTATCCCCATATAAGACAGTTTAGCTTTGCTTGTTCTGGAAATGCTTATGAAGTAAATGATACCATTTATATTCTTTTGTGCCTTGCTTTTTGTGCTCCATATTTTGCTTATAAAATTAATCTATGTTATTGCATGCAGTAATAGTTTAGCCATTTTCATTTTTGTAAATTATTCAGTATTCTTTAATTTATATGTTTCTTAATAGACATCTGAGTTGTTTCTGGCTTTAAGCTATCATGAAAAATGCTACTCTGAACTTTTTTGCACATACATCTTAATGAATATTTGTATAAGTTTCCCAGAAAAACACATAGAATATAAACCCCAGGTTTATACTTTGTTAGTTGATGCAAACTATTTTCTAAAGAAGTTGGCAATATATCAAGAATATATACGAGTTCCCATTACTCCACATCCACATCAATGTGCTATTGTCCAACCTAAAATGTTTGTCAATTCAGTAGATGTGCATAAAGTTATCTCATCTTTTAATAAACATAACCTCCTAATTTTTATGTAATAGAATTTTTCAATGCATTATGTTGTAGTAAATTCTTCCTGTATAGTATTTTGTTTGAGAAATTGTTCTATACCTCCAAAGTCATAAAAATGTTATTCAATATTGTTTCTAAAAAGTATTGGGTTTTATTTTTTTTTCATGAAAGTGTTTAATCTATCTGTAATTGTGTTTTGTGTATGGTATAAAACCAGTGTCCAATTTCCTTTGTTCTCTCTTTTGAAACATCCATTTATTTCCCTACTGATCTGCAGTGCTACCTCTGTCACATATCAACAATTAAAGCATGCCTCTTGTAATGAAGGACTTCACACCCAAAAATCTATGATCTATTGTTACTCCATGGTAGAAGTGAGGAAACAGATTCATAGAGTAGACATCCTCCTGGCATCAAACTATGAATAATTGTCAGTATTCAAAACCATGGTCTATGAATCCAAAAGCAAAGCTATTACCATGACACTCTGATGGGAGATAGGAAAGCCACTCCATTTTAGGCAAGATTTCATCACACTTATCTTGTTCTCTCCTGAATTTAGGTCTGGCATATACATCTGTCTTGCTTTTTCTCATCTGACCTTCTTAGTCTTAATACCCACTTGTAATAATCTATTAATTTCAAAAATCACTTTTTCCACACACAAACTTCCACAACACCCTAACTTTCTCAAGCCCTTTTTGTTATACAACAGAAAGACTTCATCCATCTGGCTCTAGCAGAGCCAAAGGCTAAACACTGAGAATTGTAGTGCAGGAATATTGGCTATTTTATTATGAATGACATCATCTGGGAGGATGAGAACCAATGCTCAAAAGCCCAAACTCCCCAATGGTATGTAGGTTACAGACTTTATAGAGCAAAATCACAAGACATCATGAGTTAGAGGTTCAGGGTCAGGTTCTGAGCTCATTGGTTTGAGAGGTGAGTTAAGGGTAATGATTCATTTCTTTGAGTCTTGAGGACAATTCTGAGTGAGGTCTTTTCCAGCCTCCCACTGTCCAGTCTAACAAGAAAGTAGCCAGGGGGTTGTTCCACCTTAAGGCTCAGGAGCTGGAACATAACAGGTCAAAATGTTACCATTAGCCTATCTGAGGTTCCAACCCTGTGACCATTAGTCAGGTCTGGGCTATTGTCTTTCAATGCCTCGGGGGTTGCTGATCAGCCAGAGGAAAGGCAGGGTCTCTGAGGGGTATGTATATTAATAGAGTGATATGATTCCTAGAGCTAGGATTTAAAACTAAATGTAATCACAGTCATAAAGGACCCTTGGTTTCACTTTTCTCTAAAACTGCTCTGTGTTGTTTTTTTTTTCCATTTTTGAGCTAATTCTTTAAAGTCAGTATACCTGATATAATTACCGTATTTTCCAGCGCATAAAACGACTGGGCGTATAGAAGATTTTCCTGGGTTAAAAAGTCGTCTTATATGCCAGAAAATACGGTATATAAGTAGTGAATTTATATTCAATTGTTTCCCACCATTCTTTTCCATTATCTCTATTTCTCTAGAACTCTATAGATACCCCACCAGACCCATTTATCCATTCCTAAATGCCAAAGACAATGTACATCACATAGTCAGGCTTCCCCTCCTTATGCAGTTCATCCAGTTGTACTCAAGTAGTTGCCTCAACTCAAAAAAAGCTCCTCTGAGGCCAATCTTGTACTACCTCTACCATCCATACTACTGAGGTGGAAAAAATAACTAACTTATTCTATTTTCAAATCATACTCTCTAAAGGTAAGCACTTGAGCCAAATGCTTCACATGGAGGAGGCTAAACAGGCTAATTCCAATGTAACCCTGATATTTGGGGCTAGTGATCTGAATCCAAGCCAGTAAGCTCAGTGTACAATCCTGATAACCTATAATTAAGTCACTACCTCTTTCCCAGACACTGGTCTTGCAGAACCGGTTACAGAGGCCATTGGACTGTGGACAGTACACTGCCCAGAGGGAGGGCTCCTAACTCTGACGCCAGGCCAGACCACCAGAAATGGCCTGGAGACCCCCAACACCTGGGGGCCTTCTTGCAAGGCCTGAGAAAAGGACCGGAAGCATAATCCATGCTTGTGGGACAAAGAGCACAGGGAGGGAGATATAAGGGAGGGCCCCATGCGTGTTCCTTCACTCAGATTTGGAAGGCTGTTCCGAGTCCGCTGGCGTTATTAAACAGTGTCCCTCCTACTTCCTCAGAAGCGTCCTTGGTCTTCTTGGTCTTCTGCAACAGCATTACCACTAAATGTTATGATTAGACTGAGGAGTGTGCAAGATATCTAGTCAAGTCTGTGGCTTTGCCTAGAGTTTTAAAAACTAGAACTGGTAGATTATCTTTATCTTCTAATAAAGAAACTCTAAGAATGCAAATTATAGCCATAGGTGGCCACATGCCATAAAGTGCAAAGAATTGTATCAGCAGGAGACTGAAAGAAACTAATCTGAAAAGAGAAGTAGAAATCAAGCAGAAAAAGTGAATCCTATAAGTTGATTCCCTAGTTTCAGTTGCTGTGGTTCCAGAACTGTCCTGGTTCCTGCTCTTTCAGGTACTTGTTTTGTCACCTTTTCTATATATTCCAGCAGCTTCCCTACAACCTTAAGCTAGTTTATGTTAACTTTCAGATACTTGCAGCCAAAAGTCCTGATAAACATACCAGTGTTCAGGTCTTCTCTATCTTCTCCATTCTAATACTCTGTCATCATTATTTGTCATATCTAACTTCCCTTCACTTCTTCTTCATTTGAAAAAATATATATATTTAGATAATTCATGCTATTAACCCTTTGCACTAGCTTGCTTTTTTTCTTGATTCCTTTATTCTAATGCTAACCGTGTCGAGTCACACTCAACATCCGAGTGCAAAAGGTTAATGTATTTAATATATTTATTATTTTAAGGTTGATTTGCTTTTTAACACAAATGACTTAAATATAAAATTTCATGATTTTTTTTTAGTATAATACAAAGAGCTTTTGGAATCACATGGCCTGTTATTAGAGTTCAGCTTTTCCCTTACTAGCTACATATTCTTGAAAACTGACTTGCTTCTCAGATAAAAAATGATTCCAATAATAATGTCCTGCTTACTTTTTCAGTTTTGAAATACTTGTAAAATTTTAAGACTCCAAATATATGAGATCTATTATTTTAAATTTCTATATTATGGTAATTATATACTGGATTTCAGATATTGATAAATGATGAGGAACATATTTTAGAAACAGTACTTTTTCGTTTTGCTCTAAATGTCACAATAGAAGTGACTAAGTCATCTTCCATTTTTCAAAGTTCACACTGGGTACAGAAACTGATTTTGGTCCCACTGTAGAGCCCAGAAAATTTGAGATCCTAGGTAGATTGTTATTGGCATTGCATCAAG
This sequence comes from Cnephaeus nilssonii, assembly GCF_951640355.1. Classification (NCBI taxonomy): domain Eukaryota; kingdom Metazoa; phylum Chordata; class Mammalia; order Chiroptera; family Vespertilionidae; genus Cnephaeus; species Cnephaeus nilssonii. Next base: position 49,905,175 of record NC_137080.1, read on the forward strand.
GTCTGTAATCGGAATTTACAGGTCAGTAACACAGATATAAATATCTGGCAAATTTAATTTTCTATTTCGGCCAAGAAATATTTATTTTATTATATTTAGATGATAAGAGAGATGCATAAATTATGCATAGTAAGAAAAGAAAATAATGTAACACTAATTATTGAGTGTACTAAAATGTAATACTCCTAAAATTAAAGGAAAACCAAACACATATTTAGATAGATAAGTTGTGATAAGGTTTTCAGAGCTCATTTCCGTCTACAATTTTTCAAATGTCTAATTTTTCCTTGAGGTCACAAGTATGTTCCATCTTGTGAGTGAAATAGTAAGAATGACCTGTCCTGACATTGTCATAACATTAAAGGTTTCATAAGTTGAACTCCCAAAGCCTCTTGTGACTTCATTAGCACTTTTTGTTCTCTTCTGTCAAAAACTCAAAGAGGTAATTCATGCGAGTGTGTCATTCCAGGTTACCCCCAAGACACAGAATTATGCTTTCTTTGTGTTTGTAATAGTGCTTTTGAGTGTCATTAGCCTTTCTTTTCCTTTTCTGCTGCATTGGTGGTGATTTGGTGTTTTTTTTATTGTTTGAATGCCAGGTGGAAATAAGGCAGGTAAAGACAGAGGAAATGAGAGTAGAAAATAAAAACAGCACCACTTTTTCATAGGAGTCTATTGTCCAGTTGCAAGTGAAGAATAAACCCACTAGCTGCAAGAGAACAAAGAGCTATCACATAGACTCTCAGTAAAGAGCTCTTCTTTCCCCTTAGATTCACCAAGCAAGCTCTTAAGGTCCATTGTAGCTCTATCATCATTATGATGAAAGCTTTAATAGGTTTGGCCTAAGGGAACATCAATGGTTGTTCATGGAAACAAAGACACAGTATCTATGTTTACATTTTTAAGTAGGTTTGAAAAATGTCCTTTTGTTAAGTTCCCACAGATCTCAGGATCAGAGACATTTCAGAGATGTCAATTTTCTTTCATACATGCTGATCGATCACTTCAACAATTTTAACAATTGATACTGATGACTGTCACAGCAATTGACATCACAGCAAAAGAATAGCCCCCCCAAAAAATAAATGTATTATGCCACAGTCCAAATATTCATTGTGCCTATATGAAAGTGTGATAGATAGAAATATATATATGTATATATTTATTTATTTATTTATTTTATATATAATACATAGCATATTTTCTATCTATATATGTATATATAGAATATTTATTATATGTTAATATGGCTAAATTGTTAAGAACTTTACTTAAAGACAATAAATAAGAAAATACAATTGAAAAATAAAGACATTTAAAAATTTTTATATCAGTGATTACATTGTCATGTAAATATTTTGCATACTGAAAGAAATTATGGACTGTATACTTAAATATACTTCATAGAGACCAATGTATACAGGCAAATTGAAGAAGAGAGAAAAAAAATGTGTCTCGAAGTGGAAATCAACATGACACATTTAAAAACTTGAAGGAATCTGTGTGTGTTGAAATAAAGGTCGAGGTGAAGGGAGTGTCAAGAGATGAGGTTAAAAATATTCTTGGAAGGCAAATTATTCAGGACATGGTAAACATGTGAATAATTTTTAGTTTTAATTTTATCTGGAAAGCAATGTTATGGGGAATACTAAACTGAAGAGGGTGAGATTTTTAGTAAAAAGAGAAATCTGGCTGCAATATAAAAAATGGATAGGAGACAGACATAACTGAAGATGAAGAAAGATTTAAAGAAACTTAATCAGTGTTCCTTTCAGGGATTTTTAATGAACAGGAGGGACAGGTAATCACCAATGATAACTACAAAAATAAATGCGAGCAAAGTTAAAACAAAGTGGATCATATATCTGAGAGCTGCAATCAAACAAAAAAAGAAAGGGTGTGCTGAGGAAAGGTGATGATATCAGAGCTTTTGGAACCAATTTTTAGCCTCAGACAAGATGGAAGTAGAATTTTATGAGATAGAGAAGAAGGAGAAGGAGGGAGGAAAAAGAAGTATTTTAATTGAAGCAAACAAAAAGAAGGATAATTAGTTCAGCAACAGAAGTCTTAATACCATCAATAGAAGCCAGAAAAATACCTCCTAAGTGCAAAGAGGAGAAAATAATAAAGATGATCAAATTAGACTTATAAATTCCCGAAATAGAGCAAAATAAGTTTATTTACTTTTAGATATACAAGCACAGATTTTATCATCAACATATCCTCACCATGGCAAACTTATGAGGTGTATATTATGAATAAATATTATCCCAAAAGGTTAGCTGAATGCAGAAAAGAATAATGAGCCAAGAAATAGGTAAACATGTAGATAAATGCATTTGTTTCTTCAAAATACATATTGAATATCTACTATGTACCAGGCAAAATTCTAAGATAATAAGAATAAAGAGCAAAAACAAAACATACCATTTTGGAGCTGCATTCCAGTGATGAGAGACAGAAGATAAATAATAAACATTGTAAATATAAAACTTATACCGTTTGTATTAAGTAAAACAAATATTATCCATATAAAATAATAATGTCAAATTTGTAAGTTTAAAATGAAGCTAAAATAATATACCAATATAATAGATATGTCAGGAAGGGATTCAAAGAGATTTAAATTTTCTAAGGCTCTTACATCTTCCAGAGGGTAGATTTATTTTCAAATTTAAGTATACATGATAAGCTATCAAGTTTAACTGTGAAGAAATTATATTAAGTGTAAAATTGCCCAACCATCCAAGGGAAAAGTAGGATAAGAGACTACAAGAAAACAAAAAACAAAGAAACTATAACTGAGATCCAGGTGAAAAACTATCTTAATCTCAGGTCATAATATCCAGGAGGAAGAAAATGGAACAAATTCTGGGAATATGTAGGTAGAAGAATGATGAAATAGAGTGATGGACTATCATGTGAATGGGGAGGAAGAGGAAAGCGTCAAGGAAAAAACCCAGGTTTCTGTGCTGATGTTTGAAGTGGATTCTGGTGCCATTTGTTAAAATTAAATAAGCAATTAGAAGAGAAAGCTGGTGATTATCATTTTGTTTTGGATAGTCCACTTTCACTGTCAATGAGATGTTCACATAAATTGCATGCATTAAATGTACAAATAGCATGTCTGAAAATCATGAAAATATGGAGAATTTAAGAATTTGGTATCTAAATTCATGAATTTCTTACCTTAATCCTCCCAACTGCCTCAATTTTTTTTTCTGTACTGTTCTTATCTGCTTGTTTGCTTCCATATTTTCCTGTTTATTACCTTCTCTTTTAAACTCATTTCCTTAATATCACCTCAGCAAAGTAGTAGTTAGAGGGGTACCTCTGTTAAAATGGGGTGAAATGTTCATTATTGAGTTTGGTAAAAATATAAAATGCAGATGTCTTCAAGATCCAGTAAGTACACTTCTAAGAAACCACCTAAAATATTCATACATGTAAGCAAATGTGCATGCATAAAAATTTCCATGTTAGATTTTTATTTTATAATTGGTTAAATGCTTTGAGCTCGTTTGTGAAGTAGCTATTTAAATAACTGAGAAGCAACTTCAGGATTTCAGAATTTATTGGCCACATATCTGCTACCATTCATGCTAAGGCAGCAAAAAATAAAATTTTAAATCTATTCATTGAAAATGTGTCTTTATGTTTTTATACTTAGAGATAGTTTTTGTCTTACTCATTTGAAACACTGGAACATTTTCTAACTAGTTATCCCATGCTTTGTTTTTATTTGGCCTTCAGGGGTTAATCAAAGTACAAAAACCCTACTTATTCATGGGCACACTTTGAATGAACTACTAATGGAAATTGTTATAAATTGTTTATAATTTTATAAGTGTATTGTTGGCTCTATCACTTCATCATACTTAATTCACCATCTCTAATAAAGTCACCACCCTGGCTTTCTCCAATTTTACCATTAAAGAAAAAAAGCACTTTTTATATAGTTTCTATGCATTGTAACTCAGAATGGCTTACTATCAGATTACAAAAGGCATTATTTTATAATAGCTCCTTGTATTTCATTTGAATATTATAGGATAAATAAGTGTGTGATCAAGAGGAAAAGCATCCAGTACTACTCACTCTTTACCACTTGAAATGTATACCCCTTTTTTTCTCTCCCTTTCACCTATCCTCCTAGATAGCAGTGCTAGAGAATAGAGTCTACTGACATCCAAAGTCCTTCATGAATGCCAGACAAAAGAATAGCTGGAGCTCAGAGCAGGGGTCATATGAGGGTGGCTCAGGCATATGGTATAAGTTAGTGGAGCACTAGATTTCTTACATCCAAATCACCTGGCCTTTACTGTTCTCTGTCCATAAGATGCAGTCAGCTGGGAATAGAAACTTCCATTCCATTATCAAAGACAATGTTTATAATAATAGAAAGGCTCTATAGAGAGGAAGCACATACCTTAAACCTAAAGGGCAAAGATCATCTGAGAGGGCTGCGAGTTGTCATACTGAGAAAGGAAAAAGTATGGGAACATAAATTTGTCTTCATCATTTTGTGCTGCTCTAGTAAGAGTCAACCAACAAACATGGGGCTGTGGACTTGGCTTAGAAGAATAGGGAACTTAAGATGAGAAACTTACCTAGCAGAAAAACAAACAAATTAAACTTTAAAGCACCTGGGCTTTAGATGAGGTTACAGGGACAAAAAATGAAAAGTGCTCAAGTGAAGACACTGAAACTATTGGGCAGTTAAGTCTCAATCACAAATGAATTGGCACAAGGAATATTGTATGAATTACATTTCTTCACCATTATGTTCCCAGTTCTCTGTTCTCTTTCTTAACCTCTACTTCCAAGTAATAACATTTAATGTAATTCTAATAGGAACTCAATTGTAATTTTTGAAGACTATCTAAATATCACTTTATGCCAAGATATAAAGGAGTAGTAATTTAGTGTCTAGTAATAAAGGAAATATTTAATATAGAGAGGATAACTTTTAAGACATAAATATTGATTTCAATTCCATGATAAAAATTTCTAACACTATTCCCTTTGCTTAGAAGAAGGCTTTCCTTCTGTTCTACTGTCAGTTAATCTTTTAAGCCCTCCTTGACCCCCTAATTGGAATTCAGTATCTCTCATCTCTTTTCCATACCTTTAATAGCTCTCACCATAATGAACTTTCACAAGTCTGTCTCCCTACTTGACTGCAAGGTCCATTTAGGGCAATGATTGTGTCTTATGTTTTTACATGTGTTTTTTCTCCCAGCACCCAGAACTTTTCTGTAACATAATTCTAAGTATTGGTTGGATATCATTGCTATTATGTTGTTTTGCCTATTTTTTCTTAGTGTATTTTATTAAGATTTGTGCTCCCTAATTTTAAAATTGTTGGATTAGGCTTCATAAACTCTAATTTTCTTCCTAGTTTGGTACTTTTCCATCTTCATTGGCTAATTAGAAATTTGGCTACTTTAATTTTGCATGGTTTAGGAGAAAATAATGCTGTTCTCACCTAATTAGCAAACAGGGTTGTGAGATTTGAATAGGAATACATGAGTGATTACTAAAGGGAGATTCTCAAGCATGCACTCAGCAGTTAGATGACAATGGATGTTTAATGTCATAAATATTAGGATGTCTGGAATTCCTTTTTCCTCATTAATTTCATTACTATTTATTGAAGGTTATTTTTTGAAAGAAAAGGTGATGGGTAAAAACCTGGGAGAATTATAATATACTAGAGGCCCGTTGCACAAAGATTCGTGCAATAGGCCTTCCTTCACCTGGCTGCTGGCACCGGTTTTCCTCCAGCACCCAGGACCCAGACCTTTGCTCTGGCCGCTGCCTTCCGCCTATGCTCCAGCCAGAGTCTTCACTCTGGCCGGAGTCTGCAGGCTTCTTGCTGACTCCAACCAGAGTCTTCACTTCTCTCCGGCTGGAGCGCCGCTCCTGCAGCTCCCTCTGCCCCCAGTCCTCGCCCTCATAGCAGGCGTCCTGCCCTGCCCGGCCACTCCGCACCTGGAGCAGCTGGGGGATGGGGCCACTGCCATCTTTGTCCTGCTAATTTTCATATTCCTTCCTGATTGGCTGGTGGGCGTCACGGAGGTATGGTCAATTTACATATTTCTCTTTTATTAGTGTAGCTTTTTTGAGGTTGTGCAGAAGGTATAGAAAAAAACAAAAACATGTGTGATCAACTTGGCAGAAAATACCAATAACATAAATGATGGGAATCAGGTATCTTCTGGCCCCAACACTCTTTTCCCTCTTCCTTTCCTTCTTATTCCTAAAGTAAGAGGTCATTATTGACATGATAATGACTACAAGGACATGGCTACATCCTGGGGAACATTCATGCTGGAGGCAGGACTAATTAGCTCTGAGTCTATTCCTGAAGATTGACTCCCCGTTTCCCCATCCAAAACTTCTGTCCCTGAATACTCAGTGGTTCTCTCAATGACAGCTGAAACTGAATTTGAGGGGGATGAGAAACTGTATAGTTGAGCCTTGGAAAAGCAGTCACCATAACAAGATGAGTAGATTGAAGATCTGCTATTCCAGATAGTAACTTAGAGAAATACTAAACCAAAGAATTTTGGATCTTTAATAAAGCAGCCATGTCTATAACTACTTCTGTTGCATTTCTCCAACGCTCATTATTCCCTCTCTATTCCTTTTTACCTAGGGTTTCCATATACCTATTAGCAGTAACTAAATCAGGCAACTCTACCACCACAATAACATTGGTATTTATGTAGAGAATTCATGTGGCTTCCCTCCTGTGTGAGCAGAAAGTAGACCATGGCAATACTAAGACTAGTGATGATGACCTAACCCCTAGGAAAGCTATCCGTTGGATAAATATTTACATAAGGTTATTTGCCGCACCATTAATAATTGATTTTTAAAATAATCCTGCAAGTCTGTTTCTACCTTTTTTTAGCCTGCTGTCTCTTAGGTTGAGAGAAGATCAGGGTTGTGATTTTTCACCTTGTGTCTCACTTGATTGAAGTGGCTCTTATGCATAATTTGTGCTGCTATGCTTGATTGCTGTATTTACTAGTAAAAGTATACTGCTTTAGTGCTTATATTTAGCTTGAGTCTTGAGGCTGCTATGTAGCATCAGTGTGTGAAAAGTAACCTTTATTATTTGTGGAGTAGTTATAATACATAAGATTTTAATGGGGAATTTTTTTTTGTGTGCCATTTTTTTCTTCCTAGTAACAACAGAGTGTCCTTCTTTTCTTGCATGTTGATGGACTAGTTTTTTGGTATGTTTACTTTTGCACTTGTTTTCTTCAACTCTGTGAGTGCTAGGCAACCTCATAATAATATAGTATGATTCAGAAGGTTGCGATTACATGGACATGTAATTATTTTCAAAATTCTATTTTCTTCCAAAGATATCATAACAATATTCTTTTAATGGCGGAAATGTATAGTTTTGAAAATATTTAGAGCATTTGTTTCCATAATTTGAAGTCTCTTCCTCTCTCAAAAAATGTTTTAGGCTTATTTTTCAACCCATTAAAAAAAGTTATGGTATGGAATAAAATATAGGTGATTCTTCATTTGAACTAATAGTCCTAATATTCATATTTTTATATTTCCAAATCACCAGATATTATCTCTAATATTAGCAATACTAATACTTTTGACTTTTTATATTATAAAAGTAGTACATCTGTCTGTGTAGAACATACAGAAAATACCAAAAAGCATAAGGGAAGCAAAATTTACAACACAAAAACAGTTGCTATTTTTTAATGTTTTCCCAATTGTTATTCTTTATGTTTATGTGCATATTTGCAAATCCTCATGCACAAGACAAAATTAATTCTATATAGACAGTTTTGCATTCTGCATTTCTCAATCAACATTATCCTGTGGAATTTTTGAAATCATTTCATGTTTTCTGGTAACATGACTTTAAGAGTCTGCAAAAGTTATTATTATGAAGATAACATAGTTTATTTAATAAATATCCTACAGCTAGATATATAGGTTGTTTTTCCAAATTTCATATCAGATAATATTGTACATTATCTACACAAATAAAAGAGTAAGATGCAAATTGACTGTACCTCCGTGACACCCACCAGCCAATCAGGAGTATGCAAATTAACCCAACAAAGATGGTTGGTTAATTTGCATACGCAAGCGCCGAGTTGCCGGGGATGGGGCGGGATGTTTGCGCCATTGCCATGGCCACGACGCAGGTGTTCCACACCGCCCCAGCCGCTCAGGGCTTCTGGGCAGTGTGGGAAGGTGGAAAGGCGGCTCCGGGCTGGAGCGAAGGCGGTGCCAGCAGCCAGGGGAAAGAAGGCCCATTCTTGCATGAATCTTCATGCATCAGGCCTCTAGTTTGTATATATAAATTTTTTACATCTCTTATTTCTTCATTAGAAATATATTTCTGGTTAAAAAGACATCAACTATTTAAACTCTTTTGATACATATAAATTATTTACCAAAAAAATGGAGGCTAATATTGTGTCTTACAGTGTTTAAGACACATTATATATAATTCTGAGTAGTCACTGAAGGTAAGTTAGTGCTAAGGATAAATAAATTTTCCTCTGCCCTTCTGGGTTCTTCTGGCTGGTCTGAGGATTAAATTGACATAAAACTAATTAATAAGAGAAATAACCAGATTTATTATGTATATACATATGGGGGTTCCATAAGAATATGGCATCCCAAGACTGGTGAGCAATTAAGGATTATAGACCAACTTGAGCTAAGGAGAAGGGGGTAGTCGTTTGGGACTTCAAAGGGGAGGAAGGCAATTCACATGATGATGGAAAAACAAATGTTTAATTAAAACATTTTTTGCTAAGACATGCAAAGACAATTGGACATGGAGTACACTTCCATTTCTATGCCCTGCTAATAAGTCTCCCTCATCACACCTAGCCCATATTTTTTATGGATATCTCTAGTGATACCTCTGTTTCCTGGAATAGGTCCTCTATCTACTAGTAAAATATTTTAGGTAGTAAGGAAACAGGTCAAAGGTTCTTCCTGAGTCTTTAACCAGCTTATATTTTAATCAGCTTCATATTTTATGACCTAGCCTAACTAGAAGAGCTTATTCAAATGTTTAGCACAATTGTAGATATATATTAAGCATTAAATATATTTAAATTTTATGAAGACTATGATGATGATGATGACAGTGATGATTTCTATTCACAAGGCTATCATTTACTGAACTAGTAGTGACTGGTACTATATTAAGCACCACATGAGCCAAATACTTCACATAATCTTCTAACAATCCGATTTGCAAAGCACCATAGAAAAGACTCATAGATACAAAGCATTACAAAATCAGTAATAGAGCCAGGATATTAAACAGGGTGTTTAGAAAGGCCCATGTCCTAAACTGCTTATGATACTTCCACCATAATTTTGTTTTTCAACCACAAAGTATTATGAATTTTTTGGTGCTACTTGATTTTTCTGTGGCTCTCTCTCACCCACAGTTCACAACGTGGTTCCTGAGACACCAAAAATGTCAAGAATATTTATTGTAGGCCCAAATTCAGTCCCAGTTTTCTATAGGCTAATTCCTCCTAATTAGCCTACTATGTGCCTACAATGTGCCACCTAATTCCTCCAAAACCAAACACCTGGCATTCTGCATTGGGAAATCATGGGATACTAAAACATAGGTTTATGATGTTTTATAATTTACTAAAGGCCCAGTGTGAGTAGTTCACTTCCACTTGCCTCACAGCTGGCCACCTCGCCAATTACCGCTGGTAGCTCGCGCCCTGCCCCAACCGCTGCGAGAGCCGCAGGACTTTTATGATATAGAGTTTTAGTGTTTTATTAAGAAAAAGATTACCTAAAATATTATCTCTTAACAAATTTTCTAAATATACAAAGATGGAAGTTGAGGGCAAATCTTCCACATAACATTACTTTGGTCCCCAAAATATTACATTATATTCCAAAATAGTATCATGTTAATGATGGCATTACAATTTTTTTAAAATTGAGTCATCGCCGAAACCGGTTTGGCTCAGTGGATAGAGCGTCGGCCTGCAGACTCAAGGGTCCCAGGTTCGATTCCGGTCAAGGGCATGTACCTTGGTTGTGGGCACATCCCCAGTAGGAGGTGTGCAGGAGGCAGCTGATCGATGTTTCTCTCTCATCGATGTTTCTAACTCTCTATCCCTCTCTCTTCCTCTCTGTAAAAAAGCAATAAAATATATTTTAAAATAAATAAATAAATAAACAAACAAACAAATAAATAAATAAATAAATAAATAAATAAATAAAATTGAGTCATGACTTGTAAAGTTCACTGAGATCTAGGTCTATGTTTCAGAATTTACTGCTGAGCCTCATATTAAAAAATGCTACCTAATTTTTCACAAAAATAGCCTGAAATTTACACAGGGTAAAATGGGATATACCTTTGAGTTAAAAGGGAAGATGTTAATTGAGTATATTTTCTATTTCTAAAACTAACAAAGGAGGGAAAATATCTCCAATACATAAGGAGAAATTAAAATAAGCAGCTGGATAATTCAAACTGTGATTGAGAGGCTTATATCCTTAGAAGCATAAGAAACTATATTAAACTCCTATAGATATTACCCTGAACTTGCAATTATATTAGCACATTTTTGCTTTCTTTTGGGATTATCACAGCATGAAAGAAAGAAGAAGTGGAGTAGGAAATATAGAATTCATTACATAATTAAAAATGACTACCCATACAGTAAACAAACTGATGATCAGAAAGCTATTCAGATAAGAACTTTTCCCATTTATAATTATGTGGTCTTAGAAACTTATCAAAGGCAATTGAAAGACTTAGACATCAAGAGTATTTTGAAAAGTACAAATCCTCTTAATAAAATAAAAAAAAAACACTTAAAAACAAAATTCAGAAAAACCTTATAACCAAGCTTTTAGCTCTTGACTTTGCATTTTGGTTTCATTATAAAAAACAACCTTGAAGCTAATCATATCAAAACCTTCTAAGACTCCCTATCATCAAAGGTATTTACATAAAATAATAACAATATAAAACACCAAAGCTTTATTCTAGGCCAAAACAATATGCAATTCTACTCATCTTGGCTTTAAAGATAAATCTTAATAAAGGTCAGTCATAAGGTTTTCAATATACTTTCACTGCATTATTTTAGAAAAAACAAATAGATAATGCCACACTTGGGGGAGATAGTAAGAAATTATATTTAGATATTAACTGGTATAATACATACATAAAATTTTAGCTCATGAAAAACAAACTTGTCTTAATCAAAAAACATTGCTACAAAGTATAAATGGATACCAGACACTATAAGAAAATATCTGCAAACATATATGTAACAAAGAAAACTTGTATCCAAAATACATAATTATTTACTAAAACTAAAAGAAACAAACACTTCTCAAGGAAGATTTGAATGGCTCGTAGGCACATGAAAAATTACAGAGCATCACTAATCATTAGGAAAATACAAATTAAGACCACTGGAATGGCTAATGCTAAAAAGAAAATGATGATACCAAATGTTCATAAATATATGAACAACTACAACCCTCTAAAACATTGCAGCTTAAAGTGTAAAATATTAAAACCACTTTGGAGAGTTGCTTTTTATCAGCTCAGTTATTGTCAGTTATTTCTACAGTCACTCCATGACTCAGCAGTTCCACAAAGGGAGGGAAAATAGTCTCCCCAAAAGAAATATGCCCAAAGTATATTTAAAATAAAAATACATGTGCAGAAAACGTCTTCTGTAAGGCTAGTCAAAACAGCTTAGTCAGTAGCCAAATTCCAGAAACAACCAGAATGTCTACGGGCAGGACAGTGGCGCTGCCTCAGGCAGGTGAGAATTGTTGGAGAAGAGGTAATGTTGGAGGGAAATGCTCCTGACCTTGCTAAACTTGGTGTGGATTACTTGGATGTACGTGTATGTCAAAACCCATACAACTCAACACAAGATTTTTGTAATTTAATAGATATAAATGTATCTAAAAAGTAAACAAAGAAGGCAAAAATATAGAAATTCTACAAATATAAAAAGGTAAATAATCAAATTAATATAGATTTGTATAAATAAATGTATAACTGCTAAGGTAAAGTAACTACCATTAACAGTTTGTATCTTTCCAGTACTCTCCCCCTCACCCCGATTTTCTATGCACATGCAAAATAATTTACTGAAATAGCGTCATACTCTGCATACTTTTCTTCATCTGGTACCTCTTTCCTGGGGCAGGGAGAGTTGGGCTTGCGGGTGCACCATATCACCAGCGGCGGCTGCGCAGTTGTGACCGCTCTTTCCAGAGGAAGCTCAATCTAGGGAGCTCAATCTCGCGGGATCTGGGAGCCTGTGTCCTTTGGAGGCCAGCAAGGGAGTCCTGCCGTGAGACTTTACTTTTTACAGTGATTCATACTTCCATTCTTTCGAAGAGCTGAAAACCACTGCATACGACAGGTATGCCACAATTTATTTGACTCTTATTGGTTGCTTAAGCTATTTTCACTCTTTTACTTTGCATGTACAATTAACCATTTTGAACAGCTACTTCCTTAGCATAATACTAGGTCATAAATACACATGTTTAAAATTGCAATACCTCTTGCTCAGTGTCCACCAATTTTCATACCCACCAGCAGAATTCGAGTGTATCATATCCCATGTAGTCATCGCATTTATTAGGATGAGTGAAATTTGTGTACCTCGGGAAGAACTGATGAATACTGTAAGATACCTGGAATGGGTTGGAAGGAGCACTTGTTTTAAATTCCTTCCAAATTGCTTATTACATAGACTTTGATGAAAAAGAAAATAAAAATTTAAAAAACGGGATCATAACAAAATAATTGCCAGAATTTCAGTGCTTAGGACCGTCCCTTTTAAAAGCTGTGAAGATGCATTCTTAGAAAAATTGTGCCTCCAGATCTTTCACTGATATATTCTAACTATTCAGTGTTTATATATTTCATAATTCCTGACTCAGTGTGTTTCAATAAAATTTACACAGACTGCCTCATATAAGTAATTATACATTTAGAAAAAATTGAAGTCAATTGTAAATGGTCTGAAATAATTTGTTTTTGTAACATATTTTGCTATCTTCTCACATAACCTGCTATTTATTTATTAGTCATGTGTGAATGGTAACTTTGTCGGCTGATTTGTTTGTTTTAATTATGGATAAATAATTTAACTTACAGCTTTTCAGACAAACACAGCCGGTCCTCCTTTTCAAATTTTATGTAAACCAAAGCAGTAAGTTTTATACTGATACTCTTAAAATTCATTTTGTGTCTAAACGATAGTCTTTTTAGTTCTTCATCTACTGAAGGAACATTTCAAACTATTTCTATCAGGACATGCTCTATAGTGTCATCCATAATGTTTCTTCTGGATTAATTCATATAATGTGACAGGACCCCCACCCCCATGATCGTTATGGACTTGCCTGATTCTTTGATACTTAGATATATGGATTTCTAATCCTACCTCTACAAATCATTGAGTAATCTGTATTTCTCCTTTCACCCTGTGTGGCCTTTACCCAAATTTTAACAGGTTTGTGCTTTTTTCCTATATAATATTCCCCTTAAGGGGAATGTATTTACAGCTTCAAAATATCACTTCCCTGGAGAGTATTTCAAATATATACATACCATAATTTCCCATTTTAAAATGCAGTAAGAGACATCCAAATGCCTACAAGTAAGTCCTTTTAAATATTCTGGTTCTGTCACCTCCAAAAACATATGCGGCACTAGCAAGTTTAGCTCAGTGGATAGAGCTTCGGCCTGCAGACCAAAGGGTCCTGGGTTCTATTCTGGTCAAGGCCACCTTGGTGGCAGGCTTCTCTAAGATCAATGGAAAAATATCCTGGGGTGAGGTTTTAAAACACACACACACACACACTCACATACACACACACAAATTTGAATAAAACATTCTCCTAAAACAATTTCACGTTCTTTTTTTTCTGTCAATAGCACTGCATATCAGTTTTCATGATATCTTCTACATGTTTCTTTCATTTCACTCTTTCTGCCATCACTCTGCCATGGCATAATCTGTTATCAATTTTACCATCTCATCTTTATTTTATCGCCACTACATACACTGCCTTCCCACCTGCTCTCTCCCTGCCCAAGTCTTATCGTGGACGCCCTTGTTCCATCCACACATTCCTCATGAAAGACTTCCTTGATCATGCTAGCTCATACTGATCCCATTCTCCTCTCAACACTGATAGCCCTTGTTATAATAGGTAGGTCCTTCATGACCTACAAAGACAAAGCATAATCTGGCTCCTACAGCCACTGAATCTTGTGGATGCAGAATCTCACAATCCAAGTTCATGTCATTTACTTTCAGAGATGTTTTGACTGCCTGTCTCTTTAGGGGCAGCCAGGGAGACTATAAGCACCTGGCTCATTTTTAATATGTTTATAACATTAGCCTCTCAAGTGAATAATCCTGAACTTTAAAAAGAGTTATTTGATATTATGTTTACCTACCATTTTGCCATGAGTGGAGTTAAGAATACGGATTGTTTTCACTACAGTAACTAGCCTGCTTGAATTAAATTTCTAAATGATTATTCTAAGAAAACACTCTTTTTTAATTTTTATTTTTATTTAGTTTATTAAATGACACCAATTAACAATATTATGTAGGTTTTAGGTGTACAATTAACAATATTAATTGTTAATTAACACCAATTAACAATATTATGTAGGTTTTAGGTGTACAATTCCAAAACACATAATCTGTACACTGTATTGTGTGTTCACCACCCCAAGTCAAGTCTCCTTCCATCACCACTTATCTCCCCATTACCTACCTTTACCTCACATCACCTTTACCCCCGGCAATCTCCACACTGTGTTGTAAGAAAACACTCTTGAGAGACTGAATATACAAATGGGTAATTGTCAATATCACAAATGACAAAAGAGTTCCAACACATAGCCTCTGCTGGAACCAGTCCAAGAAGCCAAACCACAACCTTGGCATCAATTAGCCCAGATTGTTCATTGACTTCCAGCTTCCCTACTGTTTGCCACTTCTTCGGACTCAGGACAAACCAGAGAAAGCCAAATAGTCTCCTAGTCAATCGCACAGGATTAGCCTACCTCTAGCTTCCACATGCCAATGTCCTACAACTGGAGCACACTTGAAGCCTTTCTTTTACCCTTCCTCACTATAAAGCTTTTCCATTTCCTGGCCTGCCTTGGAGTCTCTGCCAAACACAAAGCATGGTGACTGACTCCCTTGCTATAGCTAGCTCACAATAAATGGCCTCTGTTTTCCTCCTTGGGGTGGTCTTTATTTCTACACTCTTAAATTACTTGTTTTTGACCTCCACTCAAGTATAATTGAAATCCCTTGCAAGTAAGTGATGGCGACTCCACCTGTATTTACCTTACTTGGAGAACCTTTGAATCATTGAAGTTATCAGTGCTTATTTGTTACCAAAGTTATGGGCTGGCTGACAGGCCTCTGCATTCTATCTCTTGATCAGACTGTATGTAGAACAGTCATTATTATGGATGCAACCGTATTTGCAAGTCTTAAGTACATATATGGAAGAGGTATTAAGCCTTAATACAACACTTTTGATGAGGAAGAATGGACACAGTTGTACCGATCACCACCAAAAAGTGTAACATCCTCTCATGATCAGTCATTGTCTTTAAAGGTTTCTGGAAATTTCCAGGTGCCAAGGCTAGAAACACACACTTTTTCCTTCTAAATGTTCAATTCTAGAATCACAGAACCAATCCAGGCCTGGGAAAAGCTGCAGTCAATACCCTTTTCAATCTGCACACGGTGAACACAATTTAGCAAGGGTACACAAGTAAAGCATTTTCGGATTCAAAAACAATAAGGAACACAGAGCTATAAGCCTGTATCTATGTCTCCGCTGATATCCTGATAGAGCAATTTAATTTTGCAGCCAGCCATGTGTAATTTGAGTGTGACACATTAACAAATGGATGGCTGGTCCATCTTCCTGGCTTCCTGTCAGGAGCTGGCTCTCTGATGCCTTTGGGCATGTCAGAGGGAGATTCAGCCCATTGAGAGCTCCATCTGAAGGAATTAAGGGACATAAATGGGGACTGATGAGGACAGGGGCTCTGAGGCAAGAAAATTAATAGTCTCATAGAAAACAATATGCAGTGTAGTAACAAATCAGGGGGAAATTGACATTTTACTTAGTTCCCCAGAACTATTTTAAATATAATATAGTGAATTTAAAATATTGTTGAGTTTATTGAACCTGTTGTACATCTGGCAGAATTTAAAAATAAGTAAATCAAATGGAATGTTAAACTATAATTGGATTTCTACTGTATGTATTCTTTATCACATTGGTTTGCCCTGGGAATATTAGATCTGTTGTAATTAACCTGAGCTTGTCCTAAGCGGCTTCCAGAGAGAAGCTGCAGAGTGGAGAGAATGTACCAGTAGGATTGATTAGGATATACAATGGAATATAAGCTTTTCTCAAGAAATCCACTTTAACCAGGATCCCAAGTGGATACATATGACTCTTCATACCACAATCTGGTCTTCAAGTTCTCTCCCAGACTCACCTTTCCTAACTTCAAAAAAACAATAATTCAGCAGGGATTTCATGAGTTGGAAAAGAGGAAACAAGAGAGGAGGTTCAAGACTGCAGCAGAACTTACCATTAGTTATGCTGGTCAAGGGTTATCGCTAGTTTCTCAGCATTGAAGAGTCACCTATTGGTATTAGAACCATCCTATCTAATAAAAGAGTAATATGCAAATTGACCTTCACTCCAACACAAGATGGCTGCCCCATGTGGTCAAAGATGGCTGCCCCCATGTGGACAAAAGATGGCCACCACAAGATGGCCAGCAGGGCAGGGCAGTTGGGAGGGACCAGGCCTGCAAGGGAGGGCAGTTGGGGGCGATCAAGCCTTCAGGGGAGGGCAGTTAGGGATGACCAGGCCGGCAGAGGAGGGAAGTTGGGGGTGTCCGGGCCTGCAGGGAAAGGCAGTTGGGGAAGACCCAGGCCTGCAGGGGAGAGCAGTTGCGGGGGACCAGGCCTGCAGGGGAAGGCAGTTGGGAGGGACCAGGCATGCAGGGGAGGGAAGTTGGGGGCAATCAAGCCTGCAGGGGAGTGCTGTTAGGGGTGACCAGGCCAGCAGAGGAGGGAAGTTGGGAGCAACTGGGCCTGCAGGGAAGGGCAACTGGGGGAGACCCAGGCCTGCAGGGGAGAGAAGTTGAGGGGGGGGCAGGCCTGCAGGGGAGGGCAGTTAGGGGTGACCAGGCCTGCAGGGGAAGAGTTAGGGGCAATCAGGCTGGCATGGGAGCAGTTAAGCATCAATCAGGCTGGCAGGGGAGTGGTTAGGGGGTGATCAGGCTGGCAGGCAGAAGGGGTTAGGGGCAATCAGGAAGGTAGGCAGGTGAGCGGTTGTGAGCCAACAGTCCTGGATTATGAGAGGGATGTCCGACTGCCCGTTTAGGCCTGATCCCTGTAGAATCGGGCCTAAACGCTCAGTCAGACATCCCTCGAGGGGTCCCAGATTAGAGAGGGTGCAGGCTGGACTGAGGGACACACACCCCCTCTAGTGTTTATAGTTAGTGATTGTTTACAATGTGCTCAGTAAACAGAGTGTTCTTCTCTTATAAGTTGCTGGCATGCCATTTCTTACAAAATGTAAAGATAATTTTTAGACATTTTAAAAATAGCTCTTCAGATGTTGCCAAATATAGATATTGAAACCAGCTACAACTTAACCTCACTTATTTGCAACATTTGCTAACTAGAATTAGGTGAAAATAAAGTTTTTGCAGAGTTGTGTTTTGAAGAAAATTATTTTCCTTTGAATATGCTACAAATAGCAATTGGATCATGCATTAAATTCTTATTGCCAGCACCCTGTTTTAGTCATCAGTGAATTTTTTATGCACAGGGTAGTTTTTGATATATGACAAGCCCTCAAAAAAGATTTGGTTAATGAAATTCACAAAAAGGAATACAAAATAACTGAACATACAAACTTTAGGAAAAATCTTAAAATATTACATCTGAAAGGGTCTAATGTACAGCAGTTACTTATGACAGTGGGTAATGGAATGTACAGAAAGATTACATTTGATCATATATGTACAATAGGTGGATATTTACAAAAAAAGGTAGAAGTAGATTCGGGTTTGAAATTTTCTAATGATGTAAAATGATCAATCATATACTTGTTTTTACTACTTGAGGTCCACAGAATGAAGAATTTTCTAAGAACCCCAAATAACTAAGAACCTGAATTAAATTAGTCCTCTTAGAGTTAAACTAAACTATTAATTTTAGATGGAAAACTTGGCCTACACTAAAAATTCCAGCCTCAAACAAGAAGCTTTAAATTGGAAGGTATAGTTTTTTTTTTGTTTTTTTTTTTTTTTTGTAATTCAGAAATCAGAGTAGAGATCCAAGTCAATACATTTAAAACATTTTTGGGTAAATAAATATCATTTGAGGAGCCTTTAAAGTGCACATTCCCAGGCATCTTTCCAGGTGGTTCTGCTTTAGTGGGTCTGGGGCAGGAGCTGGAAGCTAAATTATTTAAAATCCCTGGTGATTTTGATGCAGGTACTGATGTAAGAAAATTAAGTTGTATTTATTGAGATAAACCTGTGACTTTGAAAAGTATATAGGCATGTCTACAGAGGAAGTAAATTAATGTGTAAACAAAAGATAGCACAGCCCAAGGGTAAATGGCAAAAAGATACAAAAATTGTATTATGTGACCATACAATGGTCCTGTGGAGATCCAAAGGAGTTTGACCAAACTGATCTTCGGTGTCTCTGGCCCCACTATCAAATCAGTCCAAGTGAAAGAACTTTCCTTCAGCCACCTAATTGCCATGCTATCTACTTTCCTTTTTGGAAGATCTGGTATTTACAAACATTTTTAAAAATACATAAATTGGCTTTGTATTCAACTGGACTGATCTTGCCTACATGAAGATGATGGCATTATTTCTCATTGTAAAACAATAAATAAATTGACATTCTGTTTTCTATCTTCATATTACGTGTGTTGGTTACTCAAAACTTGAACACTCTGGACATTAAAGATCTCCCACAAGGTGATCTTTAATAAAATCAAACCTAAATATATTCTTCTTTAATATTGACAGAATTTCTACATGAAGAGAAATAGACAAACCTCAGAGCTTCATTATTAGTTCTTAGAGGCCCAATATGCTCTCGATCGGCCCAATTATTTACCACAATTTCACTGCCAGGACCTCAGGGAGCTGCTTTTGCTGAACAGGACCTTTTCTTTCATTATCTGGATAAATTTGAGAGATGATATGAAATTTAAATCAGATTTTTTTTAAAGTCTCAGGAATTTAAAAGAAGTGGATCTATAGAGTAACATACTAGTTAATTTCATAATAATATAACTCATCTTTACCTCATGATGCTCCTCAAATTTTAATTCGCATATGAATAACTTGTAGATGATGTTATATGCAAATTCTGAATCATTAGGGCTTAGGGCCTGGAATTCTGCATTTATAAGATATGATGTTATTATATCATGAACCACAGTTCTGTGTAGCAAGGGTCCAGGATAACTTCTCTCTCCTATCTTTCGTCTCCATCTCTGACTCTGTCTTTCTATCTCTGACTTCCTCCCTCCCTATACTTAAAAGCAGGGTCCAGAGAGTGTTAGACGTTCTCTTTCCTGCTCATCTAAACACTGGCTTTAAGTGTTCTAGTCTCTAGTACATTCTTTTCCCCTGATAATTTGCAGCATGTGGAGATATGGCCTTAACCATGTAATAGCCCAATGATATTAGGATGAAATGTAGTAAGCTTAGTATTCATACAAGAAGGATGGATACACAATAGCAGCGACAGTATTTTCTTTACAGGCACTAAAAAACATGGCAATCACGACAATCTAGTTATGTTCTGCTTTCTGAGTTCATTTCTTCTTCTTTTTTTTTATTCTTCATTTTTAGTGAATTGTTATTTAAGTTTCCTAACCAAAGCATGATTTGATGATGTTCAGCTCCAGCCTCATTCACTGTATGTCTAAATATGTAGAGTTTTTCTCTTCAGTGCATAACTATCAGGAAGCACTGTGATCCATGAAGTGTATACACAAAGAACATTTACAAACTAAATCATTTGGTTCCATGCTTTTGTGTTTCCAAGACATTTTAAGTTGCTTCAGACCATTTATAGAGAAGCGGGGAAAAGATTCCGTAGTTAAAAAGTCAAAACTCTCTAATTCATATAAACTGCTTGAAAGAGCCCGTTCTGACTTTGGGGTGGGTCAAGAACACTCCTCCTTCATCATTTTCTAATTTCAAACATCAGATCAACGATCAGCCCCAGGAAATGAAGGGAGATGGGCAGATATGGGGTAATTCAAGGAAGACTCCTTAGGAAATAAAAAAAAAAGAGAGAGAGAGAGAGAGAGAGAGCATCTGAATCTAGTCAATGTTTCAACAAATTCATTGCTTTATTTCCTGGTTCAAGAGGTTTCAATGCTTGAATAATGACACGATGAGCCGGGTATATATGCCTTGATAGAAATCTGGATTAGTGTGTATTGAAGATCACTATTATCTTCTTGAATTTTCTCTCTTAAGTAATCCACAGCCTTGAAAGAGATTTTAAAGGGGAGAATTCAGAGAAAACTGCCAGAATATTCCTCTGGAAAAATACCAGCAGAACTGTCTGCTCCTGAGGCTCCCTAGAACATGCTTCTAATGGAGAAGACACCAGGTCTGAGGGACTGAGGCAGGCAGCCTACCCAAGGGGCTCTTCCATAGGAGAATACATTTTATATCTTGCCTAATCGTTCCTGACAGGCTAAGGTGGGGAGCAGGAAAGCAGCACTGGCACATTCTGCATTTGAAAACCCTGCCTGGGACTCTGAGCCAGGACCTCAGGCAGAGGTTACCAGAGGTGACCTGGAAGAAGAGGATTCAAAATGCTACACACGCTCGGCCAGCTCTACTATTTTGTGATTTTAAAGCAAAGACTGAACTTTTGTCAAAAAAACTATGAACTTATGTTTACTATCTTAGAGGAGGGTGCTGAAAATATAAATCAGGTCTTTTTATTTTGTTTTGTTTAATGTGTGAAATGCACTAGCACATGGTTTCAGTAAGTACTGCTTGTTTCCCGGGATGCTGAGAAAGAATACGTGAAGGGCACTAGGCTCTTACATTTCCTATGAAATAAGCGAGGTCAGACCAACTGGCCTGTAGAAAGGATCAACTTTTTCCTTTTGCAATTTTATGGAAAAATTTAAAAGGTACGATTCCTCCTCATCAGTTAATATTTTTCACAAACTTATGAAGTGCTGGGCTTTGTAATAGATTTTGAAATAAAGAACATAACAGACATTCATTTATATCAGAATCAATGAAAATGGAGAAACAAATAAGTAGAAAAGCAGACTTTAGAAGATTTGGCTGGAGACTAGGAAGGATTTAGAGTAGAATTGGGGAAAAATGGAATTGTGGGTTTTTTCTTTAAGTTTTAAAAATTAATCCACTAGTTTAATTTGAAGGTTATTCCATGTTGGGTATCTCAGAAATAGTTGGGAACAGCTGAACTAAATAAATTAAGCTTTCAATGGTTGTCAGGATATATATTTTTAAGTGAGGGAAATGATTCAGAGATTCTCAGTAGTGATGATGTTGATGATAAATTTATTATAAAGTATTGAATATTTATAAGAAACTCACAAAGTAATTTTTGAGAATATGTTATTTGATTATTAACAAAAACAATAACAAAAACTGATTATTCTCATTTTATAATTAATGAAACAGAGACCACATACATTAAGAAGTGATATTGAGGAGGCTATTCTTTCAACTCCAAAATTAGTAGTTGATAAAATTTTATAATTATTTCACTGTTAGTCTTGCTTGCTTTTCTTTCCTTGCCCAATACCACTAGTCATCTTCTGTGTTCTCTCCTTTTTATGAAATGCATTTCCATACCCACTTTTTGAAATTCCACCTGGGATGCCTGCATAATTATACAAATGACACAATTGATCTGTTATTAACCACAGTGATTCTATTTACTGAAATTGTAATAAGCTATTGTAATATTTAAATGTATAAATTAATACATTGATATGGGCTAGGTAAATAAGAAAATCAATGAACAACTAAGTGACAGAGACTCTAATAACTTAATTTTATATTACTTCTCATGTTAAACCTTATTAATATTTTCAGAATTTCTGTATTTGTTAGAATCTAGGAACAAATGCAGTCTATAAAATATGAGCTACATATGGTTCTATAGTATTATATGTAGGTCCTATCTACACTAATAAAAGAGAAATATGCAAATTGACCATACCTTCATGGTGCCCACCAGCCAATCAGGAGTTAGTATGCAAATTAACCCAACAAAGAGGGTGGGTTAATTTGCATACACAGGTGCGGAGCGAAGACTGAAGGCTCCAGCCCGAGCGAAGACTGAAGACTGAAGATGACTGAAGACCGAAGAGGCTTGGCTTCTCCGCTGCAACTGGAGTGAAGGCCTGGGTCCCAGGTGCTAGAGGAAAACTGGTGCTGGCAGCCAGGGGAAGGAAGGCCTATTGCACGAATCTTCATTTATATGACCAGATTGCAGGTCAACACTAAATAATTAACCCTTAATGAGAGAAATTATAACATCTGGCAATTAGATAAAATATATTTCAACTTTAAGCTACTCTGATTAAAAAATTCACTGTTTAGAAGTTATCTTATTTCCAGTATTTTATTTTATTTTTATTTACTAAGAACTTGGTCTCTGCAGTTACATTGTACAAAGCATATGGCATATATTATTTTGAAGATCAAGAAAATCTTTAATATGTTACATCAAAAAAATCAAGAATGATTCCTTTTTTGTTTTGCTCTTTTGTTTTCAGATTTAGTTCATGCCTATTTGTTTATCATTTAAATGCATTCAACTGAAAAAAAAATCATATTCCTGCTGAATCATATTCCTGCTGAAAATCATATTCTTAACCATCAAAGATAAAGATGGGCTGATGGTTTTTGAGCCTGCTAACATTGGATCTAGATTTATCTATCTTGGGAGACATGCCATTTGTCAAAGGCTTGTTTAGCACAGAAAATCCTCTATGGCCAGTATTAGTCAACTTCAGTCATTCTTGTTTCTTGTTTAACCATGGGCAGAGGAAAGGAAGGAATCTCCAATGATCTAATCACATTCTTAGTTGAATGGCATCTTTATAGCTTCTCACAAAATATGATTTTGTAGACATTTGTACATTAATTTGGGTTAAATGTCTTTTCTGTGCTTAAAACATCATAAGTATGTGTGTTTGTACATGTACTTTGGTTGGAAGAAGAATATTCAAATTTTTCTCACATTATTTAAATAGCTTGTGAAATTCCACCATTTCCATTCAGCTACTCCAATTAATGAGCCCATTTCCCACTGCCTTGCCAAGTCAGAGTTTACATTGCCGTGACATTTTCCCTGAAATCCATTGCATATATGCTCTTTCACTGTTTGTCACACACAAAAAATGCAGTTATTATTTACTCTTTTCTTCCTGACTTGTGTATATGCTTCATTTAATTTTGTATTTATATCATGACAATACAGCAGTCACTTGTAAAAAAAACAAAGCTTTTAAACTGGTAACAAAGAATACTCTAGAATCTCCCTCTTGCCCTCAAACCTAGTCTCACTGATGACAGAGAAAAATAATTTTTTATACATCAGTGTACAAATGTGTATATTTGCATGTGCTTAGTTTCAAGATAAATTCTAATTATGAATTGTTATATCAAAAGTTTGACTGTTATAGATATAGATACTTACCAGAGGTTTTAGATTCCTTTTTTTATTACCACCTAGGGCCTACACATATTGTTTAT
The DNA here is from genome assembly GCF_951640355.1 of Cnephaeus nilssonii. NCBI lineage: Eukaryota > Metazoa > Chordata > Mammalia > Chiroptera > Vespertilionidae > Cnephaeus > Cnephaeus nilssonii. The sequence continues at coordinate 49,929,077 of NC_137080.1, forward strand.
TAATATTTATAAGGTTTTATAATCTTTATCAATTGGACAAATAAAATTTACTAGTCTTGTGATTTTAAGTTGCATTTTAAAATTATGACTAAATTAGGTTTATTTTTGTATATTTATAAGCCATTCCTATTTTCTTACTCATGAACTGCTTGCTTATATTATTTTCTCATTATTTAATTTGTATGTTGATTTTCTTATTACTTAAAAGACCTTATATAAAACATTTGTGTATTACATTAATATCTCCTAGTTTGCCATTTGTATTTATCTTTATGCTCACCTTTATTGATTTTTTTAGAGAGAGAGTGAGGGAAACATCAATGTGAGAGAAAATGTTATCAGTTGCCTCCTGACGGGGATTGAACCCACAACCTAAGTATGTACCGTGATGAGGAATCAAACTCGAAATCTTTTGGTGTACTAGACAATGTCCCAACCAACTGAGCAACCCAGCCAGGATTTCATTTGTGTTTTGATTTTATGTATGTATGTTGTATTTAAATATTTCATTTAAAAACTTTTTGTTTCCATGTAGCTAAAATTCTTTTTATCCTTAACTTTCTGAATGTTGATTCTTACTTGGAAAAGGTTTTCTAAAACAACAACAAAAAATCCTTTTGAATTATAATGTGTTTAATATAAATTTTATACACAGAAAAAGTTAGGTTTTGATAGTCTTCTTAATCCAAACATAGCTTAAATGATAGAGATTATGTTCATCCTAAACTATATGTTAATTTTGTTTGTTTATTTTTGTACTAGGGGCCCAGTGTATGAATTTGTGCACCTTGGAAGGAACTGTGGGCCGTGAGGCTGCGGTGGGCATAAGGGCAGGTCTTGGCCCATCCTCCATGCCCCTGCCCAGCCCCTCCTGCCGTGGCCCCCAGTCTGCTGGCAGCCCCTTCCCGCTGCCAGTGCTCCCACACGCTGACAGCACCAGCCCCACTTGTACCAGCTGACAGTGTGGAGCAATTGGGGCTGGTGCCAGCAGCAGGTGTGAGCAACAGCTGCTGGCCCTGATCGCCCCTTAGGAGCAGGGGGAGTTGGAGAAACCCTGAGGGGCGGTCAGGGCCGGCAACCGCTGCTCACACCTGCTGACAGCACTGAGTGATCAGGGCCAGCACTGGCAGCAGGTGCAACGGTGGCTCTGGCGCCAGCAGCAAAGAATTTTCAGTAACCACCAGAGGCTCGCCCTGATGACAGTGACTGGTGCCCTGCCTTGGTCTGGTGCGCCCCTCTCCTCACCTGCTCCACCATCCCACCACAGCTGATGCCCGCCATGTTCCATAATCTGCCACCTGCTGCCGACGCCTGCCATGTTCCGTGCACGCCCCCAGGTGGTCAGTGCACATCATAGCAACCGGTTGTTCGGTTGTTCCACTGTTCGGTCTATTTGCATATTAGGGTTTTATATATATATAGATTTCTGTTATTTATTTTGTTTCATTGAATTTTATCAGAAAACATGTCTCTGTGTTGGACTTTGACTTGGTAGTTTTCCTGTGGCCTGCTATATGGTAACACTATAATATTCCAAAGCCACTTGAAAGGAAGGGTTCATATTTGATTTTAAGATAAGAAATATATCACCAGTAAGAATGTTCACTACTATGGAGATTTTGTCTACTTTTCCTTCAATTTGATTAAGTTGTATAAATTATTAACTTTTGCACTCGGATGTCGAGTGTGACTCGACACGGTTAGCGTAGCAGCTCGTATGTTGAATTGTATTGAATGTATCAATGATTTGAAATATAAAAAAATCCAAATAAATAAGTTTGTATGAAAAGAAACTCCAGTTTTTTATTCTACTACCGCGCTTTGTAAAATCTGGGGTATTTAAAAAATTAAATCCCGAGTAGAATAAAGGAATCGAGAAAAAAGCAAGCGAGTGCAAAGGGTTAACTTTGATTCCATATTACTTGTTTTCCAAATTTCTGTCTTTTGCTTTGTGCATGAACAGATATCTGGGTGCTCATACTCAAGCTCTGTAGGTCATTGCTGTGTGTTAGTTTATGTGTGTACATATGTGTGCATGTGTGTGTGTATGTTGATTTAGCATTCACTTCTCTTCAACCTACTGTAGTCATAAGCTGCAAACATGATGGCCATCAACTATTTCTCCATTCCTTTTCCACTATTCAAAGAACATGGGAGAGTCAAACATATAAAATCCCTGATCTTGTAGAATTTTTATTCAAGAGAATATCACTAAATAGAAAATTTTCATAATAGCACATTTGAATTATAAAATCATATTCTTTTTAAAAGTCTTTTAACAGGTATCATTAATACATAGAAAAGAAAATCTATTGTAAGCTGATGTAGTGATGCCATGTGACTCCTTTCTGAGTTATAAAGGACTTTTGAAAGACTAATCAAACTATTGTGCACTTCTGCTTCTCATAATGCTCCATGTGTGAGAGATTGCTTTATTTATTCCATTGTTTTCTTATAAATTACCATGTCTTCAGAAAACCGAATGGGGGGAAAAGAGTAAAAAGAAGCAGCTGACAATTACATGCTACGATAGATGAAAATAAATATTTAATGGTGTGACTAAGTGTAAGGGCATGGGGTTATTAGAAAAATGTTGATTTGAGAGTTTTTCAGGGGGTATTTTAAGCGTTTCTTTCTTTTTGTTCATGCCAAGCAACCTCAGGCAATTGAGACTCAAGAGGTTTCATGGTATGAACTGTTAGGCCATAATTTAGTGAACTAAAACATGGCATATGGCAATTAGTGGCGTGTGGTTTCCTTTAAGCTATTCATTTGCCCAGTGTAACAGGAGCACCTAAATTCTTTCAACGTATCATAATTTGGCACAATGGAGGGGGTCCAAGGGAAAGAAGGGCATTGCAGGAGAGAAGTATGCCAAAATGCACTGGTACTCAGATAATGAAGGATGAGGAGCAAGCACTAGGTGCACAGAACACAATGCAAATTAGACACAGAAAAGGAAGAACCAGGAACAATATATGATTCACAGAAATAAAAGTCCTCAGGCATCAGAAACTCTTCAAAAGTTCTTTGACCCATTACCCTTCGCCATTTCACATTTTCTCTTTATGAAGTGTAAAAGGTATTACAGTTGAGTAACTATGAATTGTTCTCCTATATTTAAATTCTAGAGAATTCTGTTTTATTTTTTAATTGAATCATATAAAAAAACACTATACATTAGAAACTAAAAAGAAATACTGAGGGTATTGGGACAGACTCCCCAGTGGAATAATTACCTAAGAGAGATACTATCCTGTGATCTTTAGTTGACAAAGTTATATTCTTTTCATAAAATCTATCATAGTATCACAATTTTCTCTAATGTTTATGCAGATTTAAGATTTATGTGCCCCTTGTTCAGTTATCAATCTGATCCTGATGATTGGGTTTCTACTTCAATATTACAGATTAATCATAATAAAACACAAATCTACAGCAAATCACATTTGTATTCTGTAACATTGATTCTACAACCAAAACTCTAGTAGTAACAAAAAAAAAAAAATGGAAGACTTGCACTCCAAATGTTTTTTTCTTTTCTTATTAATTCATGAAAATTATAATAATGTTATTTGTTAAACTAATAAGTGCTAGATACTGTGCTAAGTGATTTAGAATCTTACTTCTTTTTCCACTCCACAGTGACCTTGCTAGGTAGGCAATATTATATTCACTTTACAAGAAAAGACTCTCTTCCATCATCTAAAGCTGAGAGCCTGGATGATGGACTATGTGCTCAACATTTACAGATCTAATTATTCAAAGGAATTATGAAATCTGCATTTATTTAAAGTAAAATGTTCTGTTTCAAAGTGTTTTCATGTAGCTCATTTTTAAAAATCATGCATACTGTAGGAAATGGACCTCTGTGATCTATAGCCAGCATGGTACACTTTTGATGGAATTTGCTGAATTTCCCCCAGGGCAAACAGAATGTAGGGAGGAGGGAAGAGAAACAAAGAACTGTGCACTGTGTGCCAGCATCATGGTGGAAACCCCTGAGACATCTGCCTCAGCTAGACAGGGGAGGTGGAGGCCTCAGCCCAATTTTTTAAATGGCCCAATGGGAGGCAGCAAGACCTAGGCAACATATGAGGAAACAGGTGACCCCATAATACCCAGCCAATGAGGAACCAGAGGAGAGACTAAATAAATAGGCTATGTTCCCTGCCCCTGGTGTGCCTGTACAATGGGACAGACACCCGCTCTCAAGAGTGTATTAAACGTCTCATTTTCGCCATACTTCTGTCTCTGAATCCATCATTTGAATTTGGACAGGTGAGCATTTTCTCACACATACCAAAAGTAAATAAATAAATAAGCTCTCTAAGTCTGCCTTAAGCTCTCAACATTTTAAAATTCATAATCATCCTTTATGAAGAACCTTCTATAACTCAAAACTTCTATCCTACACTATCCACTTCAGAATAAGGCATTCTGTGTAGAATAGAATCCTAAGATCATCCATTCTAATGGATTCATCTTATGGATAAAGAAACTGAGTCTCAAAGAGGGAAAATTACTATCCCAAGGTCACACAGGTAAGAACAAAGATTAAATTAAGATATAATTCTCCTTTGGATCCACTTGCATTTTTCTTACACTCTACTAGACTGCCTCAAAATCAAGCTAGGTTTGCAAGATGCAGCATGTCACTAACAACACATTTGTTTTCCATTTTCCTAAGTTATAGTTAATCATCATTGCATAAAATAATTTTTAAAAACTATACAAATCTATAAACTTATAAAACTTATTCATTTTACTCTTTAATTTAGTAATTCAAAATATGATACCAACACAATGCATAAAATGTGATGGCAAATATAGCTTGATATAAGTTATTGCTTATAACTTGCTGATGGTCTTATTTTATAACAGTAGTCAGATAAATGAAATTACTCAACATACCTCAAATAAAGTAAACACAAAATTTTATTTATATTTTGTAGCACTCACAAAGATTTTGCGTATGGTTCTTATTTTATTCCATTTCTTAGTTTCAGAAGCTGACTTGCATACTAATGATATTATGAATGCTGTCCTCCAGTGCCTTTTGGTTCTCATTATTCATTGTTGATGTAATATTTTTTGCTGTTTTTCTTTTATTCTCAATGTTTATGACCCACAAAGAGCTGTACTTTAAAGGCCCAACAATGTAATTGTATGATTTTATCTATCGACTCTGAAATGCCTTGTACAGTCATTAGTCTTTTAAGGGTTTAGAGTTTTATGATATCTGTTTAGATTCTTTCTCATTACTTAATGTATATTTATGATCTATTTCTTTGAATTCAGTTATAAATCAAAATATTCTAGTATGGACATGAATTTGGTTTATAATCTCTAAGAAAAATGAATCCCATTTTTACTGTATTTCAGTGAAAACGTGTATTGTATTGAAAGGAATTTTAGAGACAAAACAGGCAGATTTAGGGAATAAAGAGGGTCCATGGGAGAGGAATGAATAGATGGGGGTTTGGAGACACCAGAATGCTTATCTTACTTGTACAAAGGATAGAGAAATGCCACAGGATAAGGGGGGAGGAAGACATACATTCACAGAGGATAAAGAAAAGTCACAGGATATCAGGCAGAGGGAAACGTATTTTCACAGAGGATAGAGGAATGTTGCAAGATAAGGGGGGGTGGGTAAAGAGGAGGCCACCACATGGCCTTTGGACTTTAAAATGGATACTATGTAGCAGAGTGACCAATGAGGAAAGCACAGGGGTCCTAAGTAAGGAAGGGGCCAATTAGAAAGGTTCAGGTTCAAACAAAGAACTCCAGCATATATAAACTGGAGACAAAGGGACACAAGAGAGATTATAGATTTTTTTGGATTTAGGTTTTTTTCCCATTAGAAAGGGAGAGAGCAGGCTTTTTCCATTTGAAGACCTCCACTGCCCAAATGGCATTTGTTTATGCTTCCAATAAACTTCCAAATTTTTATTAAAGAATACTTTAATCCATGAGTTAATTCTTTAAACTGTGTAGGGCAAGAACCCACTAGAAGAAGTCTGCACCCTAAAACCCACATTTCAGTATTTTGGGGTGAGATATATTTATTTTTAAGTGAAAATGGTAATAAAAAGTGATTGAAAGGGAAAAATCTTAAATGGGAATGTATAATTAAATATTGACATATATGATATATATTCTATAATATGTGTATATATATGTGTGTGTGTGTGTTCTTATATATGTATATTTTTATAACAAATACTTAATTTTATTTCTTTAGGAAATTAGACATCACCTCCATCAGGTCTTTAAATTTTATACTCTAGAGGATTGAAAAAATTAATCACATTTAAATTCAGCTAATTAGATCCCTTTATAACAATAAGAAATTGAAAACAAATAAACTTCTATTATGTGCTCAGTAAGAAACCATAGTGGTAAAATATAAGCCATGACCTCAGGCAACAAATCAGTGGGGGAAACAAGCCTACAACAATCAAAGTCCTTTTAGCACTTCTCTGAGGAAAAATAAAAGCTAGCCTTAATTAAATGCTTTCTATGTGACAAGCTCATTGCTAAGCAGGTTGCTTCTATTGTCCCATAGAAGTCTCATAAAGTCAAAATGTCACAAGAACTTAAGGGACAAAGAGGAGACTTCTTGCTAAGGAGTACTGAGATGGGGAAGATTGGAAAGGAAAATGGGGCCAGCAGATGAAGGCCTGTGGGGGATTTGCACCTGGTGCCTGGGATAGACTCTATTAGCTTTATGTTCAGGAAAATAAACAGTGAATTAGAGGGTTAGTCTGTCCTTTTGAGATCCATTTGGAATGCCTAGAGACTAAAAGCCATAAAGTTGTTTCTCTAACCAAAGGGATCTCATGGTAGGTTAATGCAAAATAGTGGTGATGGGAAGACACACACACACACACACACACACACACAAAAAAAAATCCAATTAAATCATTGCTTTATTTGGTTCCTTTTAGGAAAGAAGGACAAGAAAATGTTTGAGATTTTTTTCTTAAACGTATAATAATTTTAAAAACATTGAAACAGATATGTTTCTAATGGCATATGTGTGGTAGATAGTTGATTATGGCAGGATGGGGGATAAGGAAAGCAAAAACCTGAAGTAAGTTGTGGAAATGTACAAATTATTTTAATAGTAATATACTCAAATGCAAATCTCCAATGGTTATTTAGATCACAAGGAGCATGTGTGTTTGTGTGTGTGTGTGTGTGTGTGTGTGTGTGTGTGTGTGTGTATAATTGCAATGATGGAAGCTGTAAAAATATGTACCAAAGATAATATATAAAGAGCAGAGGAAGAACAACCATAGAAACTTAAAGAATGCCCACGTGAGTTTGGGATGGGAAAAATAAATCAGGAAAGTCAACAATGGAATCAAATTCACAGCCCAAGATGATGGAGCAGAAAATATATTCCTTTGATTGTTGCCTTTTCCTATTTCCTTCATAGATTTAAACACACATTGATTCACTTAACATTGGCTTAGAGTATTTTCTTTGAGTCAGTCATTGTGTAGTAAGCATTTGTAAACATTTTATAAAGTAAGCAATTTTATTAGGTGCTACTGATTTTAATAGAATGGAAATAGGCAACTCCATGTTTTGTGAGTACACTTCTTTATTTCTTGTATGTACTATTTACAAACTTACTACACAAAGCAGTTCTGCCGTACTCTGCTCTAGTTACAAATAGAAAGCACCTTCTTATCTCCCTTGGGAACCTCCTGTAAATATTGAATGTTAGAATTTGGCCTGAATAGCATGTCCCATAAATAAGAAGATAATCTAACTAGAATGTTGGCTCAAAAAATCTTTTGCTATAGACTTGAAGAATGTATTTCTTCTTCCCAGATTTATGAGATGCCACGCACTGTCCTTCCCAAAATTCTTTGGATTTCTCTGATGAGATATCCCTTGGATAAAGGCTCAATCATTCTGGTGTCTAAGATAGTTCTTTAAAGAGTGGCTCTGCAGAACTTGAATAAGTACACTTATTTTCACAATTTTATTTTTCTTCCTAGTTAAGTAATCTGTTCCTTTTCTTCCTGCCAGAGTACTTATAAGATATTTTATTTCCTGAAATTTTAAAACTGTCAACATAGGTATATATATTTCATATAACATAGGTAAACTTAATAAAGACACAACTTTATTAATATTTAGTTTACCTCATGTATGATAAGTCCTTGTGATCTACATATTTAGATGTTTCTTCAGTTCAGCCAACCCCTTTTCTATTGTATCTCTGAATATTGTTTCTATGCCATATCACCTGTTCTGTTACCTCACTAAAATAATTATTAGAATATCAAATATCAATTTGATCTTTCCAAAACTCTCATCTTTTCTCTATATTCTACAAAGAGCCTTTCACAAACCTCTTCAGCACTGATTTGATAAGTATGGCTTTTCATATTTTAAACTTTGTGTTCAAACCTGTTAATTATCTCTGTCAGCTTAAATTTTGGCTCTCAATAAAATCTTTGTGTTTTTATCTTTGGATTGGTTCTGTGATAGTTAATTTTATATGTCAACTTGATTGGGCAAATGGATGCCCAGATAGCTGGTAAAACATTATTTCTGTCTTAAAGTAGGCCGAATAAAGAGATCTATCCTTACCGATGTGGTGGGCACCATCTAATCTGTTGCAGGCCTAAAAGAACAAAAAGGCTGGGGAAGGGCAAACATTCTCTCTCTCTCTCTCTCTCTCTCTCTCTCTCTCTCTCTCTCTCTCTCTTTCTCTCTTCCCCCCCCCCCCCCCGGGATGTCATCTTCTGCCCTTATTCGGACTTCAGAACATCAGGATTAGTGGGTCTCAGGCTTTCAGAGATTTATATCAGCTGAGCCATGGTTCTCAGGCCTTTAGCCTTGGATCGAATTATACTACAAGCTTCCCTGGTTATCTTGCTTGCAGAAGACAGATTGTGAGAATTTGCCTCCATAATCATGTAAGTCAGTTCCTATAATTAATTTCCTGGTTCTGTTTGTCTGGAGAACCCTGACTAATAAAGAGATTTTTCTTTCATTGAGTTCATGTTTTCATTTATTCTTCTCCCACTCCACTACCAAAAACTGTTTGAAATCTACTACAGTCTATCATGTACTCTACCCCTCCCCCCCCACATGCACATTTTGTTTTCTTACTTTTGCTTGGATGCCCTTTGAACCTTCCCCAGTAAGACATTTTCTGATATTGGTGTAGAGTATGAGCTCAGGCCAGACCACTGGATTCAGTGTCTTATTCTACCATTAACTATCTATGTGGCTATATATGTTTACTGAATTGTTCTCTGCCTCAGTTTTCACTTCTATCAAATAGGAATCATAATACTGATTTCCTCGTAGCATTGTCTTGAGGAGCAAAACAGATAAGGTACTTCAAACACTGCCAAGTAAATGTCAATTATTGTTTCAGTTATTAATCTGAAAGTTCGATTGATATAGATTTGCATATATCAGCTCTGTGATCTATTAGTCTGAAAGACAATCTCAAGAAGAGAATTTCATTTCTATAGAGTTCTTTCCTGTGTCTAAGTTGTCATGCAAAAAGCCTACTTTACTGGGCACCATCTCTGTTCAATCTTATCGCAACTCCACTCACCTGATGAGCTGTATCTAGTTGCTTACGTATAACGCCTCTTTGTAGAGTCCTGATGCACTGGGGGCAGGGAAAAGAGGGGAGAAGAAAGGTTGCCCTTACTTGGGAGAAAGTCCTCACATTTAGGAGAGATGCTTGGCAACTTGCAGACAGAGAACTCTCCGTACTAGAAAGAAGCAACGCAAAGTTCTTACAACTTTAGACTTTCTGCTTTTGATGAAGTGACAAATCTTGGTGACTAATATTATTTTTTTTCAAAGGAGCTTTAATGCATTTGTAAACGTATTGGCTCTGTTAACATAAGAAAACATTGAAACCTGTACAGAATGTTTGTGAGTTTATTTGAGCCAAACTGTCGATAATTGCCAGTAAGCAGAATCTCAACATATTGGGATAATGCTCCAGTGAATGGTGGTCTTTCGCCTATTTTTATAAATTACCATCAAAGGAGGAGAGGTAAGTGAGTTACATGAAATCCATTGGTGATAGATTAGGAGAGTGGGAGAAAGCAAAGTGAAAAAACCTCTGGGATTAGATAAAAAGTAAAATGCTTCTTTTACATAAGTGGGCATAAGATAGTTAACAGCCAACAATGAACAAATAACAATAACAATGAGGGATTTTGTGGTATGCATCCTGGCATCATTTGCTGTGACCCAGAAGGTCTGGGAAAAAAGAAGTTGTAAATTATCCTGACATTCCACAGATATGTTATCTTAGATGCAAAAAGACAATGGGCTCAGTAAACATCGAAGTTGATCTCTGTCAGGGAAGATACTGGCCTAGGACATGACTACCCACTATAAACTGCTTTTTAATTAAAAGGTTTTAATTTCAGACCATCCTTTGTGGTTACTTAAGGTCTTTGTGTTTGCAAAGCCGCCATGCAGGCCTACCCTGATTAGTCAGGTTAGCATGTGGCCCCTTTTCATCCACAGCTCTAACATCAGTTTTCACCTCCATCCCACATAAAAATTAGTAGAAAAAGGAACATAGAAGTGAAAAGTTACTTATAAATGAAAATTTGGAGTAAGCCACCCATGATTTTAAAAATATATCATTCTATATTCATATTATTTTAAGTAAGTACTTCAAAATTTGTAGTAAGTATATGTCACATTTTCCTAATTTTATTGCATTAAAATTTATTTTTTTATTTTTAGGGATTTTTTGTAATTTTTGTTTTGTTTTGTTGCATGTATTCCAGGAAGAAATTTTTAATTTTATTCATGAGGCCAGTTTTGTCAAAAAAGTACAATATAGATTAAAAAGAAATTTCTTTCAATTTATGTTTGTTCTTATATATTTTTTATTCTTAGGAAATCTCATTTTTGACTGGACTCTGATTTAGAAGTAGAAGCTCTCTGAGAGGACAGCCTCATCTCTTGGCAATCTGTAACCGTTTTTATCCTTTGCCCTCCTTTATTCTCTTAGCCAAAAGTTTAGCATATTCTGTGGCCTTTTCCTTATTTTTCATAGTAAAGTTGTTTCTTCAGAGCAATAATGCCAACATTTGTGTTGCAGGACACATGGAATAATAGGATGATGAACCTCAGGTCCTAAACTTATTGCCCTCTTTGTTTAAGGGCTTTCTCACAACATATTGACAGACAACATCTTCTCTAGATAGATGGAAAAGTTTGCCGATTCTGCTAGATCTTTGGGGCCCCAGACCACAAGGCACAGTAATATCAGTGAAGCCAGGAATATGTTTTCCTCCTGATTTTACAATGACCAACTTGAGAACACTTAGATTGGCATCCACAATGCAACCCCGAAGAGATTTGTACTTTTTCTCTCCAGTGCTTCTTGGATATGACAGGAATGCCCCTTACTCCGCAATGAGTGACATGGCCATATAGATCAAGACATTGGGATCCATGGGGAACCCTTGTTTGTCATTCCCACTACTGACTGGAAACACACAACCCCTTCCATTCTTTACCCAGAGCATCAGCAGCAACTTCTGTGGCCATAGGCTTCTCATAAACGGTATGAAGTTGTGTTCATCATTCACTTCAATGAGTTTCTGGCAGCCAGTGGCTGGGAAAGAGATCTTCAGCTTCATCCTGAAGCAGGTAACCACCTCCAAAATGCCACACAAAAAAAAGAATTCTTTCAATCCTTCTTGATTAACCCCCTCTCCTAGTTTAAAATAGCATCATCGCTCATGTATACTATTACCGGAGGCACCTAGCTAGTCTCCTCACTTACACTTGTGCCCTCATTGAAAACAAAGATGTCAGAGTGATTTTTAAACATGAAATCTGACTCTGCTGCTCATCCTGCTTATAACTCTTTCCAAACTCATCTCTTAAGATTCTCCAGATGATTTGAACACAGATCCCTTATAAATAGAGGCCGTGTGTATATGCTTTCCCTTTGCCGCAAAGTTTTCTTGATCACTCTGCCTTTCCTCATCCCTCTCTCCCCTTCGCCTTAAAATTACTGTTTCCTCAGCCAAGATTAGTTTCTATGTCCTATGTTTTTCTAGCACTTGAAGTTTTCCTCTATAGCCTAATCACATTTTTTAATATTTAATTATCTACATGATTATTTGTTTTATTCAGTCAATCCAAAAAGACTTCAAGCTCCATATCCAATTTTGAAAGAGTGATATTAACATCTAATGGTTAATGACACCAAAATATTGAATGAACAAATTTAAATCTTCTAGGATTCTTATTTAATTTAGTACTATTATTAAACTCAGAGTGTTCAGCAGTTAGTGATAGCTTTGATGAGTTTCAAGATTTTCCTCCCACCTAAACCTTTCTAAATTTTGTTACTTATAAAGTTCCCATAGGACTTTGAAAGGTGGCAAGAGGAACAAGAAGCATTTTGACATCCTAAAAATAATGAAGAGCTTTATCCTATGTTTATCACATACTGTATTTCCTTTGCTTTTCCAAATTTGATTCATGTTTCATGCTCACTCAAGGTAAACAAGAATTCTAAAACATTTCAGTTAAAAATATTATGTAACTACTGATTCTTTTTCTCATCTTTATTGAACCTTTACTTAAGCCACTTCATTCTGTGAAACCAGTCCGGGGTAAGTCATCTCCTTGTAAACTCCACCCAGCTCTGGACCTATTTCTTACCAGCATCTTGATACACGCAAAAAGTTGACATCTAATCTCTTAGTTGCAATAAAATTGTTATTATTTGTTTTTTAAATAAAGCATACAGGTAATATACTGTATAAAAAGAGAGATGGGTGCTATTTTATTTTGTCTTTACAGTGAAATACAGATGAAATAGTAAAGGGTTATTAACATGCTATCTCTAAATTAACATAAATATTTTATTTACTATTAGTTGAAAACAAACTCAATTTTGTTAAAATTAAATACTAAAAAAGCATCACATAACTTTAATGATATATATGCAGAGGACAATTGTGGAGTTTTATGTGACCAAGATGTTCAAATACTATTTTGCATTGTTAGTCAATTTTTGGTGCTGTTTCAGTATCTGCTATAACCACAGATTGTTGTTGTTTCCCCTTAAATCATTTGTTTGTAAATGAGAGACAATGCTTAGAGAGCACTTCTCTTCTCGTCATTTTTATTAAATTATGAACTTACAGGGTTAATTTTCTATAAAATATTTAGTCTTAGCTTATTTTTAGTTTTCCATCAGTCTCAACTGCTGGGGGATTAGATTAAGCATTGTCTGAACTGGTGCCTGTTTCTTCCAAAGTCATTCTTGTACAGAATTATAGCAAAGATGTACATGGCCTTGGGCAAGTCATTTAGCTTCTCTATACTCTTTTTCTTTTTTCGGTTATAAAATGGGGATT